>NC_083591.1:49291789-49474289 GCF_027579695.1 Neoarius graeffei | reverse complement strand
ATGAATTTTCTCAATAGATATTCGCATCAGCTCCAATGTATGATGTCATGTTGTCTTCAAAACCAGGCAATATCGTAAACTATATTCAATGCTCATTCTTCATTGGGTAGCGTGACGTAATACATGTAGGATAAGCGATATGCTGACAATATTGCATACTATCAAACCACATGAATGAAACTGCTAGAAGGGAATAGAACACATGTTTATATTCCATCAAAAAAGTGACCTGTATGTATAATAATACAATATAGGGATTCGTGTGAATATGATGACACGTACGATTTCCCGACATAATCCTTAATAATGTTCAAATGTTCCAGTTTAACTCCTGCCATTCAAAACATAAAGTGGTTGACGTTTGTCAGTATGATCTTTAGGAGACAGTGCAGAGAACAGCGGGAACCGTGTGAAAGGTTTACTCAGGGGTAAGGTTACTCTAATCTTACAGGCATTCTTGAGAAGTGTGGTGATTTCCTTGTGCAGCGAGTGACTCAGAGTCTTTGAGATGCATGGAGAGAACCGGGAGGTCATGTTACATTCGAGAGAGAGAATATCCGTCAAAAGAAACCCTCACAGGGAGATGCTGATATATAGACCAGATGACTGCAGAACATATTCACGTTACTTGTATTACATGTAATAAAAGCAATAATAGTAGTAATCATGATAACAGTCAACTTTTGTTTGGAAAGAAACTTAAAATTAATGGTCACAATTATTAAAAAAATATATAATAAAAATGAAACAATACAAAAGGAATGAAGACCCACCCAAATATGAAGCAAAGGTTTGCAAAATTAGTTTTAATGTGGATTTAAAATATTGAGGATCTTATTCATAATATTCTCTGGAATACTGTTCTACAATCTGGGATCTTGAACCATCATGCACAGAGTGATCCTAGGGATTAGCAGTAAGCCTGCATCAGCTGATATGTGCTATATGCCAAAGCGAGAGCATTAAGGGCTTTAAATGTCAAAGGCAAGACTTGAAACTCAATGCCAAATTTAACCCTTACATGCAACCATGTGACCTGCAACCCCCTGTTCATTTTTTACCCATCATTTAATTCATATTACTTTTTTATTTTAATTAATTCACCAATACCAAAAATGCTAAAAGAAATGCAGTATCTGTTAGATAAGTGACTAATAAAATAATTAAGAGTTATTCCATGAAATCAAGTCGTACATGAGCTGATAGCCGACAAGGCGCGTAGTGCCAAGTCAGCTATAAACCATGTACGATGAGATTGAGTGGAATAATTGTTTTATTCTCTCTGCATTCACTGGATTTTCAGAGACAGAGCATTTTTATTTTTATATTTTACAAATTTGATAAATAAAATCTTTATACAAAACGTCCAACGAAATCGTTTCCGCTTAGAATGTAAACAAACCGGTGAAATGACAGGAGCAATTTGTGAAAAATGCGATAATAATAATTCTTGAAAAATAAAAAAAGATACATTCGTCCCATCAAATATTTTTATTCCACATTTTGTTGCTTTTTTTGTATTTCTGGAGTTTTCTTCTTTACTTCTTTAGATTTTTTTGGGGGGGAGTTGGCAAACCCTAAATGTGCATTACCGCCACCGACTGGGCTGGAGTGTGGAACAGGCGATATTCGGGGGAAAAAATATTCTTTTAGCTATTTCTGCTTCTTTTAAATAATTGATAAGAATTTTTGGGATTTTGTTTCGAATCGAGTTTTATTTCATCCTCAGTTGGTTCAGCAACACGCGCTGCCATTTTGTTTTTCTCTACTCACGGTATATAAGCTGATATCCTAGTAGTAGAATAGCCAATCAGAGCACGCAATTGCTCATATCCAGTGAATGTGGATAGAATAACGATATATATCACGTGAGTAGGCGATAGATCGAAATGAGAGGCAAAGAGCGTAAACAAGAACAGGGAAGGGATGGGTGATAGACAAACAGTACAAACTTGGTTAAGGTAATCAATGTGGTCAGGAAAACAGAAACAAAGTCAAAGCTATAGTAGCAATACAATAAACCAACAGTTTGGTATAGACAGGTGCGTGACAGAACGTGTATACTTTGCAAAGTCCTGTGTTTCCTGTGAATCCTTAAATACTTGTGCTTTGATTGCACTGTGATCAGGAACAGGTGCTCGGCATAAATTAGTCTTAATGAGCATGAGCACGGTGTGGGCGTGAGTTACAGTACGAGTATGGACGTGACAATATCGATCACTTGTACGTGGCATCATGTGATAATTTCTCCTGGGGGACAACCAGACACCATCTTTCCTGTAAGCAAGGCTTAATCTGTCTTAAATATGGTTCATTTTTCTGGTGTTTCAAAAAGATAAAAGGTATTACCGTCTCCCTGGAACTTTGTCGTGAACTTCTGATTGTGGCTTAGGAACTTGACTTGGGCATTTCTTTAGAAAGGAAATATCTCTGACCCAGGAGTAGGAGACTTTTTTTCACAGTAGTAGGAAGAACCCAGTACACCTTTTTATCTATAACTGTCGGTGAATCCCTTTGTTTCACGCCAGCTTTGAGCCCACAGCAACGATGCTATGTGATAACAGCTATCTCCAAGGCCTGCCATACAGCCACAGTGTGTGGCCACTGTCTTGCCATTTTTTTCACTGACAATCCAATGAGTTAAAAGTTTTTTGGTAATTCTTTGCGAGTGGTTAATCTGGAATAGGATATAGCTTGTATTCAGTCACATGACTTTTTCTTGCAAGTTTAATTACAGTGAATGAAGTAAGTGGTGGTCAGGCAAACCAAAAATTTGGCCGCCGTTATGCAGAAAGCTAATGAAACCGTCTCTGACTATTTTCACAGTTTAGAGACCAATGCACGGTCAAGATACCTTCAGAAAGTTGCTCTTTGCGATGGGATAGCTCCTTACATGCTAGTAAAGAAATATTTTTCCTATGATTTAAAAAATTATCCATCCGTTGAGTTCCCCGATATCTCAGACTACCTATAGAGGTTTGAGATTTTGAGTCTAAACAGTCAAATAGATGAAAACCTGGAAGAACATGGAGGCATACATCTCATCTAGCTGCTTTATCCTGTTCTACAGGGTCACAGGCAAGCTGGAGCTTATCCCAGCTGACTACGGGCGAAAGGCAGGGTACACCCTGGACAAGTCGCCAGGTCATCACAGGGCTTTCACAACCATTCACACTCATGGTCAATTTAGAATCACCAGTTAACAGAGGTGGAAAGAGTACTAAAATATTATACTCAAGTACAAGTACTGTTACTCTGATGAAATTGTACTTAAGTACAAGTAAAGTTACCAGACAAAAAATCTACTCAAGTAAAAGTAAAAAGTAGATCATTTAAAATGTACTTTGAGTAAAAGTAAAACGTTACTTTTAACAATGGGTGTTTTCTGCCTCCATTGTGTTGTGCAAAAATGAAAAAGAAGAGGAAACAAGGATATATGTACATCTCAACCCAGATGTTTTATTTAAAGGAAGTGTATCAAATTGAATGCTTAGGATAATGCTGCATTAAAACTGAGAGAAACAAAAAAGGTCAATACACACAGTCATGTCGTTTACATCGCCCTGACCACACACAAAGCATTGTACACGAAATATGAAAGTGAAATGTTGCACCGAAATCTCGTAGCTTGCCTGTGTGCACTGTGTGTTATTGAACAATTCAATTCAAACATTATTTGTTTTGCTTAGTATTCCTTTCTGGCCTGTTGGATGTAGAATGGTAGGAGGACTGATCACGTCAGGTTGGCGAGCTAACTTGCTTGCATGATTAGCCAACCGAATAACAGACTAGTTACTGTTATGTTACAGTACCAACTTCAACATTAGCAATGCCATCCACTATTTTTGGAATATAACCAGCCTATTGTCGGTTTTACTATGGAAAGGAAACATTATGATCAGGGGCGCAGATACGTTTTTTGAACTGGGGGGGACAAAAAACTGGGGGGGACAAAGCTGCCAGCAAACCAACCCCAACCCCGATATGCCTGTCAAACTTGTTGTGGGTAACCATAGCAACCAAGCTCGAGCTCGAAACCTGTGCAGTCTGCGCAGCTCAACCAACCGAATATCAGTCTTTGTTTTGTTTTATGTGAGTTGTTGCAACTATGTATACACTGCTGTGCACCTCAATAAACCGAATGGTAATTAGTCTTTTGATTTTTCCGTGAGGTTTGCCTTATGCAAAGAAAGACAGCATAGACGTTTTTTCCTCCCTATAAGTGGGGGGGACCGAACGAGGTGAATTTAAATCTGGGTGGGACGAATCCCACCCGTCCCACCCTCTATCTGCGCCCGTGATTATGATGCCAATGATAATACTTACCTCAACATGCTTGCGCAGATTAGACGTCGAATTTTTGTATGCCGCAATGGTTGTCTTCTTGGGCACACAATCTGCATTGCATAATGAAACTGTCACCCCTTTTCTCTACGAAGCTGAAGTGATCACGTATGTAGGGCCAGGGGTGCACTTCATTACTGGAAGAAATTGCGTTTTCTGCAGGGTCATCCACCACAGGTTCCTCGGTCTCCTCCATGTCCGCAGGGGCGCTTTATCAACACCCGTGGCCCAGGGGCTAGGCCCCTCATAGGCTACCTGTCAACCCTACCCTTACCGTTGGCCAGGAAAACACTCTTATTTTATTTGCAATACGTGTCAAGCATTTACAGTGTAAGCGCGTAATTAGCCTAGAAGCCTACGATAGGTTACGTTTGGCTCAGCGTAGCTGCGCAAGGCCCACGCTCACATCGCTCAACACATCCGACCACAGAGGGAGAGAAGAACGCGCGCATTATCATTACAGAGCAAGTTCTGATTATTACCACGGACAGGACAGTGATACTGCGTAACTTTCACGCAGGGGCATGGCCAGAGATAACCACACAAGCGCGCGTGTGCTAATGTAGACCTATGTGTTGTAAACATAAAACACACACACACCTACAGACAAGTCCTTTTAAAAAATAAAATACATAAAAATAGCTTGGCAGCATGAAAACAAACATTCACTGCAAGACAAGGTGCCCTAGAATCGCCATCAGTTTTTAAATATCTATATGGACTTTGTTGTCAGGATTGCACAGCATGAGATATCAAAACTGTACCCAGATACAGGCTTCAAGTTCAGATATTGCATTCCAAATGAGGTATCCACAAGAGAAATGCGTATGAAAGCACGAGCATCAGGAGAGGGTTGCATAACAGAGATTCTATACGCAGATGATCAGGCCATACTCGCTGGATCCATCGAGGAGCTTCAGAATATTCTTCAGTTGTATGATAAGACCTACACCCGCTTTGGTTTACAAATATCATATGTCAAAACAGAAACAATGGCTTTTAACGTCAATGAGGATATCAAATGTAAACCAAGTATCATTTCCCTTGGCGGCACTAATATTAAAAACGTCCGCACCTTTAAATATCTTGGTTATAATGTCAGCAACTGTGATGAATCCTCACACTTCCTGCATGCTAGGATAAGTGCTGCATTCATGAAATGGAATGAACTGAAACACGTTCTAACTGACCACCGAATACTACTAAAAACCCGTATAAAGTTCCTAGTGGCATGCGTTCGATCTCGTCTCCTGTACAGCACACAGGCATGGCAACTATCATCCAGTGAAATTCACAAAATTGAGGTAGTGTGGCACGGCTTCCTAAGGAAAATGATTAAAGGTGGATATAAACGAAAGAATGCCCCTGACCAAAAGAACACTACAAATGAAGATATAGACTGGATCTACAAGATGTCCAATGCTGACCTCCGGAAACTGACAGGAACCCAGGATATAAAATTATCCTGCTACGTACAACAACTAAAATATATTGCTCACGTTTGCCGGATGGGCAATAACCAAGTGCAAAAGCAGCTCCTGTTTGACAAAAATGGTTACAAATGGACGAAATGGGAAAATCTGCTGGGCATAGACACCCAACAGATAAGACGTATGATGATGGACAAATCAAACTTTGAGCAACTGCTGCAACTGCTACAGCAGAAGCACCCCTAGAGAGTTTAACTTTTGACAGGGGAACATGATGATGATGATGAAGGTACTTGGCTCGGCGGCCACATGAAACGTAAACACCATGGACAGCGGCCAAACTCATAACTCTACAGACCGAAATACACGAAACCAAGTCCTACTAGGGTCTATTTTACCGATCTATGTTCAAGCATCATGCAAGTCTTCCTTCTCCTTGAATAAGACTGTGCATTCAACTGCCTTTTTGACATGACTGCATCGAAATACCACTTGCAACAATATTTCACGCACTCCATCAAGAAAAAAGTTAAACATGATGAACACGGGCATACTGTTTTGAGCATACGATTTTTTAAAAAGAAACTAGCTACATCAAAGTCCTTTAATAAACCCATCCTTTAGCGCAAATGAGCTTAACCTAGTTCAAAGCATGACGCTAGCAGTAGCTGCATAAGGCAAAATCATGTGGGCCTTTCGTCAACAACAAGCCACGGCGGGCAAACATTAATAATCAAGCGTCCTTACCTTAAAACGTTGTCTTGACCACAGAACTTCTCAAGTACTGTATTTCACTTAAATCCACACGCGTTAACAACACACCCAACACAGCTAGCGAGAAATGTGGATATGCGCTAGCTTTGTATTGCTATTCCCCTCAGTATGCTTACTCTGTCTGCTGCCCGAACTGTGAAAATTATAGGCTACAATCTTTTCATCAATTTCTTCAGTAGATGCCGTTTTAGACATTTTATTATCCCCATCGAAATATGCTATTATACTAACAGGATTATAACTCAAATCACACGACACGTATTCAAATCACAACTGATTTATTTTACTGTTGGACAGATCATAGCATATCTAGCCTAGCTGCACATAGCCTAGCTGCTGGTAGGCTGATAACTGATAAGTAGCTGATATTCTGAACAGATTGGTGATCCTTACCTTAAAAAAAGTCTGTGACTTTAGGCAACGATTCTATCATTACCTGCATCTCTCTCTTTTTTTCCTTTTATGCACCCCGCTAACATGTGAACGCTTCATTTTTCAAAGTCTCTAAATTTGTGTCTCAGTAGTCTGCAGTCTTTGGCGCGCTTTCGTGCGTGACGTTACATTTTGTTACATTTTATTCTGGTACAGTTGTGGGTGTTCGTTTCGCGAACCACATCCACCATGTCTCTTACAGCAGGCTACTGTGCGCTCTTTTATTTCTAACCTTATTTCTATCCGTACATTAATGTAGGCCCACGATTCCGACAGTTTATTATTTTATTAATATTACAAGGCCCCTGATTGGCTGTGGCCCAGGGGTTTGAGCCCCCCGAAGCCCCCCCCTTAAAGCGCCGGTGCATGTCCGCCATCGTCTGTGTGAGACTCGCGCGCGCGACAACTGTCCTTCCCGTGATTCATTTCCAGAACGCATTTCCCCAGGGGCGTCAGAAGCATTTTTAATGTGGGGGAGGACACACTGGCGGGGGGTCCTCCGCCAGAAAAATTTTAATTAATTTTCAACAATAAGTCCTCATTCAACTAGTCCATATATTCATCAGCCTGTTTTTAAACCCACTGCTACACCTAAGATAATGAGATGAATGTGACACAATTTATCACCAACAATGACTTTATGGGTGCATTTTACTTTTTATTTTGTGTTTTCTATTTAGTTTTAGATGTAACACAACATGCCACTGGGCCAAGCAATAGTGACACTCAACTGTATGTTTAAAAATAAGAATATTCATAATCTCACACAATGAACAGGCATGACATGGCATCATGCAAACTTCATAACACAAAATCACACTGTGTCAAGCAACGGTGACACATAAAAAATAACTTCACACAATGAACAGGTGCAATTTTGTTCACCACCAACAGTGACTTTAGTGGGTGCATTTTACTTTTTTCCGATTTAGCGATACTCATAACAAAAATGGCATGGCATCATGCAGTCTTCATAACACAAAATTACACTGGGTCAAGCAATGACACATAAAAGAGAACTTCACACAATGAACAAGTGCAGTTTTGTCAACCTACATGCAATGGTGGTACTACAGTAGCATTTACAGATTAGTATAACAAATAGATTTATAGATAGAACTCCTTCTTACATTGGTGCCACCACAATTTCTACCCCTTCATAACTTTTATCCCCCTTTCCTTCACAATCCACCTGGAATAACATCCATCTCTCTCCATCACTTTCCTCTCTACTATTCCTTCCCCATACACTGATTTCCCATCTTACTTTCCAGAAAACTGCCAAAGACCAGACAAAACAAGGAATCAATAAATATCATCACAGCAGACTTGACCTCATTCTTGGCATTACAGTAAGGCAGGCCTACTGGGTTTTAATTAAATGATAGCTAACATTAAGCTAGCTGATACATCTCCTAACATTGACTAGCCAGCTAACTGCACTAACATTTCCATTGGGACAAAAAAACCCTGTCCTGTGGGGAAATTTTGACTGACTTTCCGCTTCTTTGTAAAGAATGTCCTTATGCCCATTGTGTCTGGGGAGGAGCAAATACTGCAAACAATTCATCATCAATCAAGAATACCCCATTAGGCTAAGCTTATTTCGCTGTTTAGTTGAATATTGAATAATGCAACTTTTTTCAAATCTATTCACATTCACTGAATATGAGCAATCACACACTGTGATTGGCTACTCTACTACTAGGCTATCAGCTCATATACCGTGAGTAGAGAAAAACAAAATGGCAGTATCAAGTATTTAAAAGAAACAGAAATAGCAAACAGAATATAGTTTTCCCCCCCGCGATATCTCCTGTTCCACACTTCAGCTCAGTCGTTGGCGGTAATGCACTTTTACGTTGGTTTGCCAACCACCAAAAAACCCTGAAGAAGAAGAACAACAACAAAATGGTGGCGTGTGTTGCTCAACCAACTGAGGATGAAATAAAAACTCTAACTGAAAACAAAACCCCAAAACATACAAAAAAGCAACAAAATATGGAATGAAAGTATTTGATTGTAAGAACGTATCATTTTTTTTTATTTTTCAAGAATTATTATTATAGCATTATTCACAAATTGCTCCTGTCATTTCACTGGTTTATTTATATACTAACCAGAAATTATTTGGTTTGACATTTTGTATAAAGTTTTTATTTATCGAATTTGCAAAAACTAACAATAAATATGCTCTCGTGACAAATGTCCCCATGGGTTCAAACCCCACTCCTAGTAAGTGCTTTAGCTAAATTCTATCATACAGTTTTCTGAAGGTTACTGGACAATTCATAAAGGAATCTTTCAGGAATTACATGGAAGCTGCCAAACAAATTCAAGCTGCGTTCTGACAGGGGCATAGCTGAAGGACTCAGTCATTGGGGTGTGAGTTCTGGTGATGGCATGTCCTCTAAATCACAGATACTAGGCCAACACTGGTGTTGGTTCCAACCCTATGAAATAACACAGCTCATGGCTTGAGTATGCTGCACAGAGCTGGCGTTTTACACTAGGATGACTGAGTGGTTAAAGTGCATATCACGGGTAAATTCAAGAGCAAGATCAATGTAATTCTCCTATTTTATATTAAACTTTGGTCAAATATCTGTAAGATTCTGCATTCTCTGCAATGTTTTTAAGTTGCGCAATACCAGAAAAATTCAGTTGAAATCAAGCCATTTGATCCGCCTCTGAAAAAACTTGCCATTTGAATTTCCCGGCAAACATTGATTTTCGTGACATCATCTGTGGGACGCCTCCTTCTGAATCCTACGTCAGTGCTGGTTTGTTTATGGGAAAACGACCTGGTGGTTTTCTGCAAATTTCTTCAACGTTATCGCGTAATTATTAAAATGGTTAACAGATGTATCGTAGGAGGGTGTAGCAACACCAATCTTGATGGGATTAGTAGTCATCGTTTCCCAAAAGACCAGACAATGAGAGAGAACTGGGAGCGCTTGGTCTACACAGGCTGTGCACTTAACCCATGCAAAGCTTGCGCAGCCTGCTTCCACAGGTGACGTCACGAATCTGGCTCCAGACTCCCCTGGGATTTTTCCAGATGTGTTTTGTTATTTTATTTTTTTTCTGCTGTAGACAGATGGCCTCGTGCAAAATTACCCTTCTGGATGAGTGTGTAAAGGGACACACTTTCATATAAAAAAACCCCGAAATTGGTCCAGAATATGCATTTTAAGGTGTTGGCCCCATAACCCAATAGGCAAATGCCCATGGGGGTTCAAACTCCACTTGTGTTAAGTGCTTCAAGTGAATTCTTTCTTGTATGGATGAATGCCATCAAACAAGTGCCATCAAACAAGTCTTTTTTTTTTTGAATGAAGTCCTCAAAGAACTTCCTAAAGTAGTGCCACTGGAAAGCATGAGCTCTGGAATTACTGTGACCCTGACCAGGATTCAGTAGTTACTGATGGCAAATATTTGCACATTAAAACTCATTCAGGGCGGCACGGTGGTGTAGTGGTTAGCGCTGTTGCCTCACAGCAAGACGGTCCGGGTTTGAGCCCTGTGGCCAGCGACGGCCTTTCTGTGCGGAGTTTGCATGTTGTCTGCGTGGGTTTCCTCCGGGTGCTCTGGTTTCCCCCAAAGACATACAGGTTAGGTTAACTGGTGACTCTAAATTGACCGTAGGTGTGAGTGTGAATGGTTGTCTGTGTCTATGTGTCAGCCCTGTGATGACCTGGTGACTTGTCCAGGGTGTACCCTGCCTTTCACCTGTAGTCAGCTGGGATAGGCTCCGGCTTGCCTGTGACCCTGTAGAAGGATAAAGCGGCTAGAGATAATGAGATGAGAACTCATTCCGTATGAAGACTTTTACGGACAACTGAGTGGTTAAGGTGTTGGCCTTAAGTGCCAATGGATAAATGTACTTGTAGGTTCAAATCCCACTCCTGGTAAGTACTTTAGCTGAATTCTGTTGTGTGTGTCTGAAAGTTACTGACTCTTGAAGCTTTCAGGAATGACTTGGAAGCTGTCAAGCAAATTCAGGGTCCATTATCATAGAGGCATTGATGAAGGTCACATCCTTCGAGGTATGAGTGATGGAATGTCCTTGAAATCATAGATTCAGGAAAAGAAGTCTTCTGAATAGCTAAGCCCTTCGTTCAAACCCTGCTACAATGCAGAAATTTAGCTTGAAAAATGGCAATTAGGTTCCATCTTGTGTGGAAAAAAAATGTATTTTGTGTTTAAAAGGTATAATGTTGGTTAAGATCTTAAAATGTTCAGTGGTATCCCACCTCACTGGTGAACCACTTCAAATTAAGTGTGTCTATTACATTCATGATATTTATATTCAAATGAATCCATTAACAGCTAAGGCATCTCATCTCATCATCTCTAGCCGCTTTATCCTTCTACAGGGTCGCAGGCAAGCTGGAGCCTATCCCAGCTGACTACGGGCGAAAGGCGGGGTACACCCTGGACAAGTCGCCAGGTCATCACAGGGCTGACACATAGACAACCATTCACACTCACACCTACGGTCAATTTAGAGTCACCAGTTAACCTAACCTGCATGTCTTTGGACTGTGGGGGAAACCGGAGCACCCGGAGGAAACCCACGCGGACACGGGGAGAACATGCAAACTCCACACAGAAAGGCCCTCGCCGGCCCTGGGGCTCGAACCCAGGACCTTCTTGCTGTGAGGCGACAGCGCTAACCACTACACCACCGTGCCGCCCCCAGCTAAGGCATGTTATTAGGTATTTGAGCTGATATTATCCTGAAACAGCTGAACTCATGATAACCAAATTCACACTGAAATGTTTATTTTTTTAATCATTATAGCACTAGCTCTGGAATCACCATGTCCTTACCAGACTTCAGCAGTTCCTGGTGGCAAATGTTTGCAAAGCAGGACTTGTTTTGCAGAAAGCTTGCTATAGGATGGTAAGGTGGTATACCAGGATGATCAAGTGGTTAAGGTGTTGGACTCAAGCCCCAATGGGCAAATGTCCTCGTGGTTTCAACCACCACTCCTGGTAGGTGTTTTAGCTGAGTTCTGAAAGTAACTGGGAAATTCCTAACGGAAACCATGAAGTAAAGTCAAACAAGTGATGATCAGGGCTCAGAGAACTTCCTAATGTGGATCTCTTTAACCCTGACAAGGATTTGGAGACACAGAAGGAGGATGTCTTTCAACAAAATAGGAAACAGGTGTCGGGTGTTTGTTTATCCACTCTCCACCCTCCAACACTGTGCCCGACCAAATGACAATATTTTAAGGTTCAAGATAAGTTTTGCCATGATGGAAACACAAGGTGTACAGTCACCTAGATATGAAACAAAGGTGGTGATCTGAGATGTTGTCTTCTCCTTCTGTAGCTCCATCCGTCCTCAAGTTCCTATACTACTCGGTATTAATGTGGTACTACTGTAAAGTATTAGCTCTGGAATCACCATGATCCTGACCAGGATTCAGTAGTGACTGGTAGTAAATGCTTGCATAGTAGGACCCATTTTGCAGAAAGACTCTTATGGCTAACAACCAGGATGACCGAGTGGTTAAGGTGTTGGACTCAAGATCCAATGGATAAATGCCCTCATGGGTTCAAGCCCCACTCCTGGTATCAGCTTTAGCTGATTTCTGAAAGTAACTGGAAAATTCCTAATATAATTCATCAAGCAGATGACAGCCAGTTCTTAGAGAACTTCCTAAAGTAGTGCCACTGGAAAGCATGACCCTGTTTACAGCTCAGTCATGACTGCTCGTAATACTCATTCTACAGAAAGATTCCTTTGGGATATTGATATAATCATTAGTTCGGGTGGTGCCTGACCAAAGAAAAACAACCCTTCTTTGAACCAGTCCTCAGAGAACTTCCAGATGTAATGCTACTGTAAAGCAAAAGCTCTAGACTTACTGTGACCCAGACTAGGATTCAGTAGTTACTAATGGCAAATTTTTTGCACAGTAGGACTCATTTTGCAGAAAGAGTCTTATGAATAATGGTTGTCTATGCATGCTTAAACTGATTTAAAAAAAGCTGCTTACTTTTATGCCAGGATGAGTGAGTGGTTAAGGTGTTGGCCTTGCAATCTAATGGGCAAATGTCTATGTCGATTCAAACCCCAATCCTGTCAAGTGCTTCAAGTGAATTCTGTCTTGTATTGATGTATTTCATGAATGCCATCATACAAGTGCCTTTCTTTTTTGAATGAAGTCCTCATCGAACTTCCTAAAATAGTGCCACTGGAAAGCATGAGCTCTGGAATCACCATGACCCTGATCAGGCTTCAGTAGTTACTGATGGTGAATACTTGTGCATTAGGACTCACTCTGCAAAAAGTCTCTTATGTATAATGTCACTATAAATAAATATAATAAAGCCACCAGGATGACTGAGTGGTTAAGGTATTGGACTTAAGATCCAATGGACAAATGTTCTGGGAAAAAGTTTCTGTTGGAGTAAGATTTAATTTAAGAGTGTATAAGATAATATCTGAAAGTTCCTGGAAAATTCTTAATGGAAACCATCAAACAACTGACAATCGTTCTTTGAACAAGTCCGCAGAGCACTGCCAAATGTGATGCTACTGAAAAGAACTGCTACTGACCGGAATTCTGTAGATACTGAGGGAGAATGCTTGTACACTGTCAGAAATAGAGGGACAGTAGGAGTCCATTTCTGTCCCCCAAGGTACAATCTACACTAATGTACCCCCTGCGGCTCATTATTAGACCTCAAGGTAACTATGTGTATATTTTTAGGGCCAAAAAGGTACATATATGTTCTCAAGCAGTATATAAACAGAACAAATAAGTACCTTAGAGAGTACTGACCCAGTGACAAGTCATTACTCCTAAAGGTACAATAATGTACTTTATTTTCTTAGAGTGTACAGTCGGACTCATTCTGCAGAAAGACTCCGATGAGCAATCATGTTACAGTAGTACACCAGGATGGACTAGTAGTTAAGGCATTGGACTTAAGAGCCAACATATCCAATGTAGTCCTACTATAAAGTATTAGCTGTCATTGTGACCCTGACCAGAATTTAGTTGTGACTGATAATAAATGTTTACACAGGCAGACCCATTTTGCAGAAAGACTCTTACGAATAATGGCAATATTCACAGTATACCATGTTGACCGAGTGGTTAAGGTGTTGGCCTTAAGCTCTAATAGACAAATGTCATTGTGGGTTCAAGCCCCACTTCTGGTAAATGCTTTAGCTGAATTCTGTTGTGAGTGTCTGAAAGTTAGTGACTCTCCTGAAACTTTCAGGAATGACAATGATGTCAAGCAAATTCAGGGTCCATTGTGATAGAGACATTGATGAAGGACACATTCTTTGGGGTATGAGTTCTGGTGATGGAATGTCCTTGAAATCATAGATTCAGGAAAAAAAGTCTTCTGAATAGCTAAGCTCTTGGTCTTCAGCTCAAACCCTGCTACAATGCAGAAATTCAGCTTGAAAAATGGCAATTAGGTTCCATCTTGGGGGGGGGGGGGATTTAAACTTTGTGTTTCAAAGGTATGATAATGTTGGTTAAGATCTTAAAATGTTCAGTGGTGTCCTGCCTCACTGGTGAACCACTTTGAATTAAGTGTGTCTATTACATTCATCTCATCATCTCTAGCTGCTTTATGCTGTTCTACAGAGTCGCAGGCAAGCTGGAGCCTATCCCAGCTGACTACGGGCAAAAGGCTGGGTACACTCTGGGCAAGTCGCCAGGTCATCACAGGGCTGACACATAGACAACCATTCACACCTAAAGTCAATTTATAGTCACCAGTTAACCTAACCTGCATGTCTTTGAACTGTGGGGGAAATCAGAGCACCCAGAGGAAACCCACAGGGAGAACATGCAAACTCCGCACAGAAAGGCCCTTGCCGGCCACAGGGCTCAAACCTGGACCTTCTTGCTATGAGGCGACAGAGCTAACTACTACACCACCATGCCACCCTCTATTACATTCATGATATTTATATTCAAATGAATCCTTTAACAGCTAAGACATGTTATTAGGTATTTGAGCTGATATTATCCTGAAACAGCTGAAGTCATAATAACCAGATTTACACTGAAATGTTTTTTTAATCATTATAGCACTAGCTCTGGAATCACCATGTCCTTACCAGACTTCAGCAGTTCCTGATGGCAAATGTTTGCAAAGCAGGACTTGTTTTGCAGAAAGCTCCCTATGGGATAGAAAGTTAGTATGCCAGGATGACCGAGTGGTTAAGGTGTTGGACTTAAGATCCAATGGATAAATGTCCTCGTGGGTTCAAGCCCCACTCCTGGCATGTGCTTTAGCTGAATTCTGAAAGTAACTGGAAAATTCCTCATGGAAACCATGAAGTAAAGTCAAACAAATGACAGTCAGGGCTCAGAGAACTTCCTAATGTGGATCTCTTTAACTCTGACCAGGATTTGGAGACACAGAAGGAGGATGTCTTTCAACAAAGTAGGAAACAGGTGTCGGGTGTTTGTTTATTCACACTGTGCCCGACCAAGTGACAGTTTTTCAGGCTCGAGATAAGTTCTGCCATGATGGAAACGCAAGGTGTACAGTCACCTAGATACAAAACAAAGGTGGTGATCTGAGATGTTGTCTTCTCCTGCTGTAGCTCCATCCATCCTCAAGTTCCTATACTACTCGAATGTAGTGCTACTGTAAAGTATTAGCTCTGGAATCACCATGACCCTGACCAGGATTCAGTAGTGACTGGTAGTAAATGCTTGCACAGTAGGACCCATTTTGCAGAAAGACTCTTACTAATAATGTCGTTTCACTGGGCTGCTAGGATGACTGAGTGGTTAAGGTGTTGGATTCAAGAGCCAATGGGCAAATGTCCTTGTGAGTTCAAGTCCCACTTCTAATATCAGCTTTAGCTGATTTCTGAAAGTACAGTAACTGGAAAATTCCTAATAGAATTCATCAAGCAGGTGACAGCCAGTTCTTAGAGAACTTCCTAAAGTAGTGCCACTGGAAAGCATAACATATGGAATCACCATGACCCTGTTTATAGCTCAGTCATGACTGCTCGTAAAACTCATTCTGCAGAAAGATTCCTTTACGATATTGATATGATCATCAGTTTGGGTGGTGCCTGACCAAAAAAGAAAAACAACCATTCTTTGAACGAGTCCTCAGAGAACTTGTGGCTATGCTATTCTGTTTGTTTATGACGATGTTTTGATTATTGCATTTTTTATTTATTTATTTTTCATATCTTTCTTCTTTACAGTTCGGAAACAATCAATCAATCAATCAATAAAAAAACCTTCCAGATGTAATGCTACTGTAAAGTGTAAGCTCTAGACTTACTGTGACCCTGACTAGGATTCAGTAGTTACTGATGGCAAATGTTTGCACAGTTGGATTCATTTTGCAGAAAGATTCTTTCAAATAATGATAGCTTTCGCATGCGCTGTGATGACTGAACGGTTAAGGTGTTGGCCTTAAGCTCCAATAGACAAATGCCATTGTGGGTTTAAACCCCACTTTTGGTAAGTTCTTTAACTGAACTTTCTCATGAATGTCTCTGAAAGTAACTGGAAAATTCCTAATGGAAACCATCAAACAAGTGACAACCATTCCTCAAAGAGCTTCTGAATGTAGTGCTACTGGTAAGCATGAGCTCTGGAATCACTGTAACCCTGACTAGAATTCAGTTGTTACTGATAGTAACACTCATTCTGCAGAAAGACTCTCATGGATAACGTTAACTTATGCGTACACCTAGACAGCTGAGTGGTTATGGTGTTGTACTTAAGCTCTTGTGGACAAATGTCCCTGTGGGTGCAAACCCCACTCCTGGTAAGTGCTTTAGCTTAATTCTATCATATAGTTGTCTGAAGGTTACTGGACAATTCATAAAGCAATCTTTCTGGAATTACATGGAAGCTGTCAAGCAAATTCAGGCTGTGTTCTGACAGAGGCATAGCTGAAGAACTCATTCATTGTAGTATGGGTTCTGGTGATGGCATGTCCTCTAAATCACAGCTACTAGGCCAACACTGGTGTTGGTTCAAACCCTACAAAATGACACAGCTCCTGGCTTGAGTATGCTGCACAGAGCTGTAGATCTCAAAGTGCAGTCTGAGCACCTCATGGGATTGTGAAGCATATCTTGAGGGTCTGTATTTTAAAACAAAATTCTATATTGACATAGATCTACTACTAACTTGTGTTGTAAATCGAGACCAAGTCATGACTGAGACTGAGACAAGACCAAAACTTTGACGGATTGAGACGAAATCAAAACCAGGACCAGACCAGTGGGTGTGAAGGGCAGGGAGGGGTGATAGCCATTAACAAAAACTTAAAATTAGCATGAGTCACATTACTGGTTGCATTTGAGGAAGGAAATTTTACATCCAATCACAGTAATGATACAATGCACAAGCAAGTTAGTGAAATCCCTGCAGCTGTAGTCTTGACAAGTCTTGAAGTAAAATCCCAAGTCCTCTACATCTGGCACTGAGACAAAATGTGGTCAATTCTGAGGAGACTTTCACAAAGTGGTCTTGAGACCGATCTTGAGACCAAGACCAATCTCAAGTAGTACAACACATATACTGACTAAGTATGAACAAAAGTTCTACATTTTATATACCGTACATAAGGAATAAAACATTTGCCGGCATGCTGTTATACGAAAATCATCAATGATGCAGTGGTCATGTGATACAGTTCTTGTCATGACCCTGAAGTTGATTCTTTTTCTTAAATTGATTCTTTTTTTATTATTAAATTAAAAAAAAAAAGCAGCTGCTTATTTGTACACCAGGATGAATGAATGGTTATGATGTTGGCCTTACAAACCAATAGGCAAATGATCATGGAGATTCAAACCCCACTCCTGATAAGTGCTTCAAGTGAATTCTGCTTTACATGGATGAATTTCATGAATGCCATTAAACAAATGTCTTCCCCCTTTTTTTTTTTTTGAATCAAGTCCTCATAGAACTTCCTAAAGTAGTGCCACTGGAAAGCATGAGCTCTGGAATCACCATGACCCTGATCAGACTTCAGTAGTAGGCTTCAGTGAATACTTGTGCAGTAGGACTCACTCTGCAGAAAGTCTCTAATGAGTAATGTCACCGTAAATAAATATAATAAAGCCACCAGGATGACTGAGTGGTGAAGGTGTTATATTTAAAATCCAATGGACAAATGTCCTTGTGTGTTCAAACCCCACTCCTGGTAAGTGCTTTAGCTGAATACAACCATGCATATAGCTGCAAAATTCTGAAAGGAAACCATCAAAAATTAAATGGAAAACTTCAAACAAGTGATAAACATTCCTTGAGAAGGTTCTAAAGTACTGCTGCTGGAAAGCAATAGCTCTGGAGTCAATGTGACCTGAAGTAGGATTCAGTAGTTACTGAAAATAAAAGTCATTCTGCAGAAAGATTTCTATGGGATGCTAAAGCACTGCATCAGGATGACTGAGTGGTTAAGGTGTTGGACTTAAGATCCAATGGACAAATGTTCTGGGAAAAAGTTTCTGTTGGAGTAAGATTTAATTTAAGAGTGTATAAGATAATATCTGAAAGTTACTGGAAAATTCTTAATGGAAACCATCAAACAACTGACAATCGTTCTTTGAACAAGTCCGCAGAGCACTGCCAAATGTGATGCTACTGAAAAGAACTGCTACTGACCGGAATTCTGTAGATACTGAGGGAGAATGCTTGTACACTGTCAGAAATAGAGGGACAGTAGGAGTCCATTTCTGTCCCCCAAGGTACAGTCTACACTAATGTACCCCCTGCGGCTCATTATTAGACCTCAAGGTAACTATGTGTATATTTTTAGGGCCAAAAAGGTACATATATGTTCTCAAGCAGTATATAAACAGAACAAATAAGTACCTTAGAGAGTACTGACCCAGTGACAAGTCATTACTCCTAAAGGTACAATAATTTACTTTATTTTCTTAGAGTGTACAGTCGGACTCATTCTGCAGAAAGACTCCGATGAGCAATGATGTTACAGTAGTACACCAGGATGGACTAGTAGTTAAGGCATTGGACTTAAGAGCCAACATATCCAATGTAGTCCTACTATAAAGTATTGGCTGTCATTGTGACCCTGACCAGAATTTAGTTGTGACTGATAATAAATGTTTACACAGTCAGACCCATTTTGCAGAAAGACTCTTATGAATAATGGCAATATTCACAGTATACCAGGATGACCGAGTGGTTAAGGTGTTGGCCTTAAGCTCTAATAGACAAATGTCCTCTTTGGGTTCAAGCCCCACTTCTGGTAAATGCTTTAGCTGAATTCTGTTGTGAGTGTCTGAAAGTTAGTGACTCTCCTGAAACTTACAGGAATGACAATGAAGATGTCAAGCAAATTCAGGGTCCATTGTGATAGAGACATTGATGAAGGACACATTCTTTGGGGTATGAGTTCTGGTGATGGAATGTCCTTGAAATCATAGATTCAGGAAAAAAAAGTCTTCTGAATAGCTAAGCTCTTGGTCTTCAGCTCAAACCCTGCTACAATGCAGAAATTCAGCTTGAAAAATGGCAATTAGGTTCCATCTTGGGGGGGATTTAAACTTTGTGTTTCAAAGGTATGATAATGTTGGTTAAGATCTTAAAATATTCAGTGGTGTCCTGCCTCACTGGTGAACCACTTTGAATTAAGTGTGTCTATTACATTCATCTCATCATCTCTAGCTGCTTTATGCTGTTCTACAGGGTCGCAGGCAAGCTGGAGCCTATCCCAGCTGACTACGGGCAAAAGGCTGGGTACACTCTGGAGAAGTCGCCAGGTCATCACAGGGCTGACACATAGACAACCATTCACACCTAAAGTCAATAGTCACCAGTTAACCTAACCTGCATGTCTTTGAACTGTGGGGGAAATCAGAGCACCCAGAGGAAACCCACAGGGAGAACATGCAAACTCCGCACAGAAAGGCCCTTGCCGGCCACAGGGCTCAAACCTGGACCTTCTTGCTATGAGGCGACAGAGCTAACTACTACACCACCATGCCACCCTCTATTACATTCATGATATTGATATTCAAATGAATCCATTAACAGCTAAGACATGTTATTAGGTATTTCAGCTGATATTATCCTGAAACAGCTGAAGTCATAATAACCAGCTTCACACTGAAATGTTTTTTTAATCATTATAGCAAGCAAGGGGGGGGTCCCATATACGATTCGTATATTGGGGGAGTGCCTGTTAGAGAGCGCACTTGTCCTGGGCCATCGGCATAGTGAGGTAGGGTGGCCAGTTCCTTTCCTCGCCGCCTTTAACTTCCCCAGTCTTTTCACCAGGTCCCCATTCACTGCTGGGTGGACAGGGAGCGAGCCCCAGATCCCCGCCGAGCCGAGGCTCAAACCAGGGACCATTCGCTTAGCGGTCAAGCGCTCTAACCACTTGGCCACCTGCGCTCCAATCATTATAGCACTAGCTCTGGAATCACCATGTCCTTACCAGACTTCAGCAGTTCCTGATGGCAAATGTTTGCAAAGCAGGACTTGTTTTGCAGAAAGCTCCCTATGGGATGGAAAGTTAGTTTGCCAGGATGACCGAGTGGTTAAGGTGTTGGACTTAAGATCCAATGGACAAACGTCCTCGTGGGTTCAAGCCCCACTCCTGGCATGTGCTATAGCTGAATTCTGAAAATAACTGGAAAATTCCTCATGGAAACCATGAAGTAACGTTAAACAAATGACAGTCAGGGCTCAGAGAACTTCCTAATATGGATCTCTTTAACTCTGACCAGGATTTGGATACACAGAAGGAGGATGTCTTTCAACAAAGTAGGAAACAGGTGTCGGGTGTTTGTTTATCCACGCTGTGCCCGACCAAGTGACAGTTTTTCAGGCTCGAGATAAGTTCTGCCATGATGGAAACGCAAGGTGTACAGTTACCTAGATACAAAACAAAGGTGGTGATCTGAGATGTTATCTTCTCCTGCTGTAGCTCCATCCATCCTCAAGTTCCTATACTACTCGAATGTGGTACTACTGTAAAGTATTAGCTCTGGAATCACCATGACCCTGACCAGGATTCAGTAGTGACTGGTAGTAAATGCTTGCACAGTAGGACCCATTTTGCAGAAAGACTCTTACTAATAATGTCATTTCACTGGGCTGCTAGGATGACCGAGTGGTTAAGGTGTTAGACTCAAGATCTGATGGACAAATGTCCTTGTGGGTTCAAGTCCTAGTATCAGCTTTAGCTGATTTCTGAAAGTAACTGGAAAATACCTAATAGAATTCCTCAAGCAGGTGACAGCCAGTTCTTAGAGAACTTCCTAAAGTGGTGCCACTGGAAAGCATAACATATGGAATCACCATGACCCTGTTTACAGCTCAGTCATGACTGCTCGTAAAACTCATTCTGCAGAAAGATTCCTTTACGATATTGATATGATCATCAGTTTGGGTGGTGCCTGACCAAAAAAGAAAAACAACCATTCTTTGAACGAGTCCTCAGAGAACTTGTGGCTATGCTATTCTGTTTGTTTATGACAATGTTTTGATTATTGCATTATTTATTTATTTATTTATTTATTTTTCATATCTTTCTTCTTTACTGTTCGGAATCAATCAATCAATCAATCAATCAATCAATCAATAATAAAAACTTCCAGATGTAATGCTACTGTAAAGTGTAAGCTCTAGACTTACTGTGACCCTCACTAGGATTCAGTAGTTACTGATGGCAAATGTTTGCACAGTTGGGCTCATTTTGCAGAAAGATTCTTTCAAATAATGATAGCTTTTGCATGTGCTGTGATGACTGAAAGGTTAAGGTGTTGGCCTTAAGCTCCAATGGACAAATGCCATTGTGGGTTTAAACCCCACTCTTGGTAAGTTGGTAACTGAATTTTCTCATGAATGTCTCTGAAAGTAACTGGAAAATTCCTAATGGAAACCATCAAACAAGTGACAACCATTCCTCAAAGAGCTTCTGAATGTAGTGCTACTGGTAAGCATGAGCTCTGGAATCACTGTAACCCTGACTAGAATTCAGTTGTTACTGATAGTAACACTCATTCTGCAGAAAGACTCTCATGGATAACGCTAACCTATGCGTACACCCGGACAGCCGAGTGGTTAAGGTGTTGTACTTAAACTCTTGTGGACAAATGTCCCTGTGGGTGCAAACCCCACTCCTGGTAAGTGCTTTAGCTTAATTCTATCATATAGTTGTCTGAAGGTTACTGGACAATTCATAAAGCAATCTTTCGGGAATTACATGGAAGCTGTCAAGCAAATTCAGGCTGTGTTCTGACAGAGGCATAGCTGAAGAACTCATTCATTGTAGTGCGGGTTCTGGTGATGGCATGTCCTCTAAATCACAGCTACTAGGCCAACACTGCTGTTGGTTCAAACCCTACAAAATGACACAGCTCCTGGCTTGAGTATGCTGCACAGAGCTGTAGATCTCGAAGTGCAGTCTGAGCACCCCATGGGCTTGTGAAGCATATCTTGAGGGTCTGCATTTTAAAACAAAATTCTATATTGACATAGATCTACTACTAACTTGTGTTGTAAATCGAGACCAAGTCATGACTGAGACTGAGACAAGACCAAAACTTTGACGGATTGAGACAAAATCAAAACCAGGACCAGACCAGTGGGTGTGAAGGGCAGGGAGGGGTGATAACCATTAACAAAAACTTAAAATTAGCATGAGTTACATTATTGGTACAACACATACTGACTAAGTATGAACAAAAGTTCTACATTTTATATACCGTACATAAGGAATAAAACATTTGCCGGCATGCTCATCTCATCTCATCTCATCATCTCTAGCCGCTTTATCCTTCTACAGGGTCGCAGGCAAGCTGGAGCTTATCCCAGCTGACTACAGGCAAAAGGCGGGGTACACCCTGGACAAGTCGCCAGGTCATCACAGGGCTGACACATAGACACAGACAACCATTCACACTCACATTCACACCTACGGTCAATTTAGAGTCACCAGTTAACCTAACCTGCATGTCTTTGGACTGTGGGGGAAACCGGAGCACCTGGAGGAAACCCACGCGGACAACATGCAAACTCCACACAGAAAGGCCCTTGACAGCCCCAGGGCTCTAACCCAGGACCTTCTTGCTGTGAGGCGACAGTGCTAACCACTACACCTCTGTGCCGCCTGCTGGCATGCTGTTATATGAAAATCATCAATGATGCAGTGGTCATGTGATACAGTTCTTGTCATGACCCTGAAGTTGATTCTTTTTCTTAAATTGATTCTTTTTTTTATTATTACATTAAAAAAAAGCAGCTGCTTATTTGTACACCAGGATGAGTGAGTGGTTAAGCTGTTGGCCTTACAAGCCAATAGGCAAATATCCATGGAGTTTCAAACCCCACTCCTGATAAATGCTTCAAGTGAATTCTGCTTTACATGGATGAATTTCATGAATGCCATTAAACAAATGCCTTCCCCCCCTTTTTTTTTTAATCAAGTCCTCATAGAACTTCCTAAAGTAGTGCCACTGGAAAGCATGAGCTCTGGAATCACCATGACCCTGATCAGACTTCAGTAGTAGGCTTCAGTGAATACTTGTGCAGTAGGACTCACTCTGCAGAATGTCTCTAATGAGTAATGTCACCATAAATAAATATAATAAAGCCACCAGGATGACTGAGTGGTGAAGGTGTTATATTTAAAATCCAATGGACAAATGTCCTTGTGTGTTCAAACCCCACTCCTGGTAAGTGCTTTAGCTGAATGCAACCATGTATATAGCTGCAAAATTCTGAAAGGAAACCATCAAAAATTAAATGGAAAACTTCAAACAAGTGATAAACATTCCTTGAGAAGGTTCTAAAGTACTGCTGCTGGAAAGCAATAGCTCTGGAGTCAATGTGACCTGAAGTAGGATTCAGTAGTTACTGAAAATAAAAGTCATTCTGCAGAAAGATTTCTATGGGATGCTAAAGCACTGCATCAGGATGACTGAGTGGTTAAGGTGTTGGACTTAAAAGGATAGTTCGGGATTTTTGACATGAATCTGTATGGCATCCCCATCAATAGTGTCGTGCAAACACACTGACGTACCCCTGACAGCATCCTGTGAGTCCAGTTCTTGTCCAGTTTTGGTCCAGAAGAAAGTAGTCCGGCAAGTTTGTTGGGGTCACGAAAGTAAAATGTTTTTCGTCTCAAAACAGTATGTGTTCAAAAGAGTGATATATTTGCATCACAAAACCGTTGCCAAATAAAAAGTCAGACCTCGAAATCGCTTGGCACTATTTTCTCTCCCTTCTTATCACTGCGCGCTGCCGCCAGGTGACAGCCACGGCTGTTTCATTCATTGTTTTAGTGATGGGAATTTCGGCTCTTTTTCGGGAGCCGGCTCTTTTGGCTCTTCTTACTATAAGGAGCCGGCTCTTTCGGCTCCCAAACGGCTCCTGAGATTTTATTTTTGATTTAACTGCTGCAATTAACTAGTTAATTAATTACATTATTATTTATATTTTATCAATAGGATGTTTTCCATTTTATTTTTTAGTTTTTGTAGCCATTGTAAAGCTTTGTAAAGTATAGCAGTGTAACAATGTTCTAGCTATAGAAATAAAACTTACTTACCAATTAATAAATTATTTTCTCACAAACATAATGCAAAACTGTGTTATATTACCAATATAAAATACACAGAAGACATCAAATGTTTATCCTTTATGGCTTTATTTCACACTCGACCTTGAACAAAGTGCCACAAAATAAATTATGAAGTATAAATCAGGCCTAAGAAACTATGAAGCAAAGTTGGAAATTATTTTAACAAACACAGAACAATGTGCAACAAAATATGTGGCACCTTGAGCGCATGTAAAAAGAGAAAAAAGTGCTGCACTCTGCTCCACCAGTAATGAGAAGCCGCTGGAACAGCAAATATGCTCCTGTTATAATGACTGCTGTCTCGTTGTATACCGCAGATTAATCTGGCCATGCCAAGGCGGTCGCTGACCGAACCTGTCAATTTATGAGCGACAATTTATATCATGAGCTTTAGGAATTCACGGCAACAAAACAATGATCATGGTTGTCAAATAGACAATCATCCTTCAGCTGAGCTGAACTCTGTGTCTCTCTCTGTCTCTCTCTCTCTCTCTGAGGCACCTAAGGACAAAAAACTGATTCGGTTCCCCAACTCGGCTCCCACCGAAGAGCCGGCTCCCGTCGTTCACTTCAAAGAGCCGGCTCTTTGAACCGGATCATTCGCGACCGACACATCACTACATTTTTTACTGCTAGCAAAGTTAGCGACAACATGTCTGACTACGACGGTGAAATGTGTGCGGAGATTCAGCCACATCTTTGTTGCTACAGCCTGGATAGTCGCAAGTGCGCACCATTTTCACAAATATATAGGCCGTAAGGTGAACCCCGAAAAGTCTTTCAGAAACAAGATTCCGCTCCGACGTCCCCGAACTACATAATATCCAATTCTTAAAAATGGACGTATTATGAAATGATGTCATCAAAAAGTTCTCACCTTGTAATGCTGTCAATTTTTCGCACGAAGGCTTGAAAAAGCGAACTAATGTCATCGGCGCGGAATGATATTTTGGCACCGCGGAATAAGATTTCGCTCCAGAACACGTTCCACGGTTGCTGACGTAGTCCCATTTCGTAAACAAGAGACCAACATGGCTGCCGCCACAGCCTCGTCTAGCAGCAGTGGAGGAGAGGAAAGTTTGGAAATAACGGCAAAAAGGAGAAAACTTCTTGCACGTAAGCAGTGCTATATGCATATAGCTTCTGTGAAGCACGGAGTGACCCAGGAATTTACCTTCAAACGGTGGAATACATACCGGGAATACATACCCCCCCTCCGAAGCTGGCCCCTCAACATCGGGCAGCACTAAGAGTCTTAGATCCAGGTCAGCACTGCCTATGTCCAGCTCAGGTCCTGTCCTTCCTGCCCTGTGCATTATATGTAAAAAAAAAACCCCTCAAATTCGTCTTAAAGGGAGGCAAACGACAAAGGGAAGCTCTTTCAAAAGCTGAGACCTTAACAGCAGGTAAGCAAACCCACCCACACACACACACAAAGGGTCACAATCACTGATCAACCCACCAACCCCCCTGCCCCCACACACACAAAGGGTCACTATCACTGATGACTATCTACAGTGCTATCTCCCTCTGCAAGTGTGTTTGCATGCATGGATGTTATGTTTCAATGTTTGTATGCATGTAACATATGTGTGCCTTTATGTGAATATGCTACTGGCAAACTTAAATTCCTATGTGGTAATAAGCATGTCTTTCTGTCTGGCAAGGCAAGTTGCAGACTGCTGCTGCTGAGACTAAAGATGACCACAGTATTCTGGTACACATTAAGGACAAAGACTGTGTGGCTCTGGAGGTGCAGTACCACAAGAGCTGCTACCAGCAGTACACCAGATTTCTGAATGAGCCTGCTAGACAAGAGAAGGACAAGTAAGCCATGTACTAACTTCTCATACATGACCATAGAATGCTACTTGCTACTGTTCAATGTGAAGACAATTAGTCACAGCACTGTGTGTGTGTCTTCCCCCCCTCTCTCTTTCTCTGTCACTGACACCTAGGTCATTGCCTGGATGCTGACCCCTGCCTTTTTGCACCGTGCCACAGGACTTTATATATATATATATATATATATATATATATATACTAATATATATATTAGTGTATATATAAATTTGCATTTGTAATGTGTATATATCACTGCTTTGTTGTTTACATTTTCTATTAAAGTTTGCAATTTGCCACATAGTTCTGTTGTGTGATGTATGATGACTTAGTCTTGCATCTTCTTTGTTGCCGCTGCTGCAGGTGCATAGTGCTGCCTAGTGCGTTTACCTACCTCTACTGTGCCGCTGCATAGGTAGTGAATACTTGAATCCCTGCCATTGTGCCTCTGAACTGAGTAATAGAACTGCAATATTATATATAGGTTGTATTATTATTATTGTGTATTATTATTCCTATGGACTCTTCTCCTTCCTGCACAATTTCTTAAATCTTGATCTGAAATCACACGCATTGCCTATATATTATATATGCCATATGGCTAATCCATGGTGTGTATAGCCCACAATGACGAGTCAATACTCTATTCCATTACTGCCTATGTAACATTGTAGGTCTGTTTTTCAAGCAAATTGTTTTATGGTTGATCAGTACTTTATAGTTAATAACCTAAGAGAATGAATACATGAATGGTCCTAGTCATAGACCATTACACCATATTTTGTACTATAATAATGGTGATAATAAAAATTATTTTTATTCTAATAATAATATAAACACTTCAATATACCACATATATGCAATATTGTCTTAGTGATGTATTTAAAGCACTATTTAGGACTTAAAAGACATTTCACCCACTTTGGAGGGTGTTTGAGACTTTCTACTAATGTGACTGTAATTACGCAAGCTGTTCAGCTGATCTGTGGTCAAAAATCGGCAACGCGATTGGTCCAGACCGGTCACGTGATGTCCCGACACGTCATTTTTAGAGGAAAATAGTCCGCCACGCGATCGCTCGGTGCGAGGAATTGACAGGATTATAAGGTGAGAACTTTTTTCGCCACACTTTCTAGTACTCATTCTTAATTTTAAAATAAATATTTCGTAGTTCGGAGACGTCGGAGCGAGATGAAACGAAAACGGGGTTCACCTTACGGCCTAATATTATTGTATAGTTTATAGAAGGTGATAAATTTGTCGCTGTTCTTGCTCTCAAATTAGCTTGTTAGCGCCACTGATCTGAACTCCTAATCACTGCCAAACAATGGGAAAGGTGTTGATTCCTGCGCAGATGTCAACATGACAGTGCGCAGTGATACCGAGGGAGAGAAAATAGTGCCAAGCGATTTCGAGGTCTGACTTTTTATTTGGCAATGGTTTTGTGATGCAAATATATCACTCTTTTGAACACATACTGTTTTGAGACGAAAAACGTTTTACTTTCGTGACCCCAACAAACTTGCCGGACTACTTTCGTCTGGACCAAAACTGGACAAGAACTGGACTCACAGGATGCTGTCAGGGGTAAGTCAGTGTGTTTGCACGACACTATTGATGGGGATGCCATACAGATTCATGTCAAAAATCCCGAACTATCCCTTTAAGATCCAATGGACAAATGTTCTGGGAAAAAGTCTCTGTTGGAGTAAGATTTAATTTAAGAGTGTATAAGATAATATCTGAAAGTTACTGGAAAATTCTTAATGGAAACCATCAAACAACTGACAGTCATTCTTTGAACAAGTCCGCAGAGCACTGCCAAATGTGATGCTACTGAAATGACCGGAATTCTGTAGATACTGAGGGAGAATGCTTGTACACTGTCAGAAATAGAGGGACAGTAGGAGTCCATTTCTGTCCCCCAAGGTACAATCTACACTAATGTACCCCCTGCGGCTCATTATTAGACCTCAAGGTAACTATGTGTATATTTTTAGGGCCAAAAAGGTACATATATGTTCTCAAGCAGTATATAAACAGAACAAATAAGTACCTTAGAGAGTACTGACCCAGTGACAAGTCATTATTCCTAAAGGTACAATAATGTACTTTATTTTCTTAGAGTGTACAGTCGGACTCATTCTGCAGAAAGACTCCGATGAGCAATCATGTTACAGTAGTACACCAGGATGGACTAGTAGTTAAGGCATTGGACTTAAGAGCCAACATATCCAATGTAGTCCTACTATAAAGTATTAGCTGTCATTGTGACCCTGACCAGAATTTAGTTGTGACTGATAATAAATGTTTACACAGGCAGACCCATTTTGCAGAAAGACTCTTACGAATAATGGCAATATTCACAGTATACCAGGATGACCGAGTGGTTAAGGTGTAGGCCTTAAGCTCCAATAGACAAATGTCCTCTTTGGGTTCAAGCCCCACTTCTGGTAAATGCTTTAGCTGAATTCTGTTGTGAGTGTCTGAAAGTTAGTGACTCTCCTGAAACTTTCAGGAATGACAATGAAGATGTCAAGCAAATTCAGGGTCCATTGTGATAGAGACATTGATGAAGGACACATTCTTTGGGGTATGAGTTCTGGTGATGGAATGTCCTTGAAATCATAGATTCAGGAAAAAAAGTCTTCTGAATAGCTAAGCTCTTGGTCTTCAGCTCAAACCCTGCTAAAATGCAGAAATTCAGCTTGAAAAATGGCAATTAGGTTCCATCTTGGGGGGGGGGGATTTAAACTTTGTGTTTCAAAGGTATGATAATGTTGGTTAAGATCTTAAAATGTTCAGTGGTGTCCTGCCTCACTGGTGAACCACTTTGAATTAAGTGTGTCTATTACATTCATCTCATCATCTCTAGCTGCTTTATGCTGTTCTACAGGGTCGCAGGCAAGCTGGAGCCTATCCCAGCTGACTACGAGCAAAAGGCTGGGTACACTCTGGACAAGTCGCCAGGTCATCACAGGGCTGACACATAGACAACCATTCACACCTAAAGTCAATTTATAGTCGCCAGTTAACCTAACCTGCATGTCTTTGAACTGTGGGGGAAATCAGAGCACCCAGAGGAAACCCACAGGGAGAACATGCAAACTCCGCACAGAAAGGCCCTTGCCGGCCACAGGGCTCAAACCTGGACCTTATTGCTATGAGGCGACAGAGCTAACTACTACACCACCGTGCCACCCTCTATTACATTCATGATATTTATATTCAAATGAATCCATTAACAGCTAAGACATGTTATTAGGTATTTGAGCTGATATTATCCTGAAACAGCTGAAGTCATAATAACCAGCTTCACACTGAAATGTTTTTTTAATCATTATAGCACTAGCTCTGGAATCACCATGTCCTTACCAGACTTCAGCAGTTCCTGATGGCAAATGTTTGCAAAGCAGGACTTGTTTTGCAGAAAGCTCCCTATGGGAGGGAAAGTTAGTATGCCAGGATGACCGAGTGGTTAAGGTGTTGGACTTAAGATCCAATGGACAAATGTCCTCGTGGGTTCAAGCCCCACTCCTGACAGGTGCTTTAGCTGAATTCTGAAAGTAACTGGAAAATTCCTCATGGAAACCATGAAGTAAAGTCAAACAAATGACAGTCAGGGCTCAGAGAACTTCCTAATGTGGATCTCTTTAACTCTGACCAGGATTTGGAGACACAGAAGGAGGATGTCTTTCAACAAAGTAGGAAACAGGTGTCGGGTGTTTGTTTATCCACGCTGTGCCTGACCAAGTGACAGTTTTTCAGGCTCGAGATAAGTTCTGCCATGATGCAAACGTAAGGTGTACAGTCACCTAGATACAAAACAAAGGTGGTGATCTGAGATGTTGTCTTCTCCTGCTGTAGCTCCATCCATCCTCAAGTTCCTATACTACTCGAATGTAGTGCTACTGTAAAGTATTAGCTCTGGAATCACCATGACCCTGACCAGGATTCAGTAGTGACTGGTAGTAAATGTTTGCACAGTAGGACCCATTTTGCAGAAAGACTCTTACTAATAATGTCATTTCACTGGGCTGCTAGGATGACCGAGTGGTTAAGGTGTTGGACTCAAGATCCGATGGACAAATGCCCTTGTGTGTTCAAGTCCTAGTATCAGCTTTAGCTGATTTCTGAAAGTAACTGGAAAATTCCTAATAGAATTCATCAAGCAGGTGACAGCCAGTTCTTAGAGAACTTCCTAAAGTGGTGCCACTGGAAAGCATAACATATGGAATCACCATGACCCTGTTTACAGCTCAGTCATGACTGCTCGTAAAACTCATTCTGCAGAAAGAATCCTTTACGATATTGATATGATCATCAGTTTGGGTGGTGCCTGACCAAAAAAGAAAAACAACCATTCTTTGAACGAGTCCTCAGAGAACTTGTGGCTATGCTATTCTGTTTGTTTATGACGATGTTTTGATTATTGCATTTTTTATTTATTTATTTTTCATATCTTTCTTCTTTACTGTTCGGAATCAATCAATCAATCAATCAATCAATCAATCAATCAATCAATAAAAAAAACTTCCAGATGTAATGCTACTGTAAAGTGTAAGCTCTAGACTTACTGTGACCCTGACTAGGATTCAGTAGTTACTGATGGCAAATGTTTGCACAGTTGGACTCATTTTGCAGAAAGATTCTTTCAAATAATGATAGCTTTTGCATGCGCTGTGATGACTGAATGGTTATGGTGTTGGCCTTAAGCTCCAATAGACAAATGCCATTGTGGGTTTAAACCCCACTCTTGGTAAGTTCTTTAACTGAATTTTCTCATGAATGTCTCTGAAAGTAACTGGAAAATTCCTAATGGAAACCATCAAACAAGTGACAACCATTCCTCAAAGAGCTTCTGAATGTAGTGCTACTGGTAAGCATGAGCTCTGGAATCACTGTAACCCTGACTAGAATTCAGTTGTTACTGATAGTAACACTCATTCTGCAGAAAGACTCTCATGGATAATGTTAACTTATGCGTACACCCGGACAGCCGAGTGGTTAAGGCGTTGTACTTAAGCTCTTGTGGACAAATGTCCCTGTGGGTGCAAACCCCAGTCCTGGTAAGTGCTTTAGCTTAATTCTATCATATAGTTGTCTGAAGGTTACTGGACAATTCATAAAGCAATCTTTCTGGAATTACATGGAAGCTGTCAAGCAAATTCAGGCTGTGTTCTGACAGAGGCATAGCTGAGGAACTCATTCATTGTAGTGTGGGTTCTGGTGATGGCATGTCCTCTAAATCACAGCTACTAGGCCAACACTGGTGTTGGTTCAAACCCTACAAAATGACACAGCTCCTGGCTTGAGTATGCTGCACAGAGCTGTAGATCTCAAAGTGCAGTCTGAGCACCTCATGGGCTTGTGAAGCATATCTTGAGGGTCTGCATTTTAAAACAAAATTCTATATTGACATAGATCTACTACTAACTTGTGTTGTAAATCGAGACCAAGTCATGACTGAGACTGAGACAAGACCAAAACTTTGACGGATTGAGACGAAATCAAAACCAGGACCAGACCAGTGGGTGTGAAGGGCAGGGAGGGGTGATAGCCATTAACAAAAACTTAAAATTAGCACGAGTCACATTATTGGTTGCATTTGAGGAAGGAAATTTTACATCCAATCACAGTAATGATACAATGCACAAGCAAGTTAGTGAAATCCCTGCAGCTATAGTCTTGACAAGTCTTGAAGTAAAATCCCAAGTCCTCTACATCTGGCACTGAGACAAAATGTGGTCAATTCTGAGATGAGACTTTCACAAAGTGGTCTTGAGACCGATCTTGAGACCAAGACCAATCTCAAGTAGTACAACACATATACTGACTAAGTCTGAACAAAAGTTCTACATTTTATATACCGTACATAAGGAATAAAACATTTGCCGGCATGCTGTTATATGAAAATCATCAATGATGCAGTGGTCATGTGATACAGTTCTTGTCATGACCCTGAAGTTGATTCTTTTTCTTAAATTGATTCTTTTTTATTATTATTAAATTTTAAAAAAAGCAGCTGCTTATTTGTACACCAGGATGAGTGAGTGGTTAAGATGTGGGCCTTACAAACCAATAGGCAAATGTCCATGGAGATTCAAACCCCACTCCTGATAATTGGTTCAAGTGAATTCTGCTTTACATGGCTGAATGTCATTAAACAAGTGCCTTCCCCCCCCCTTTTTTTTTAATCAAGTCCTCATAGAACTTCCTAAAGTAGTGCCACTGGAAAGCATGAGCTCTGGAATCACCATGACCCTGATCAGACTTCAGTAGTAGGCTTCAGTGAATACTTGTGCAGTAGGACTCACTCTGCAGAAAGTCTCTAATGAGTAATGTCACCATAAATAAATATAACAAAGCCACCAGGATGACTGATTGGTGAAGGTGCTATATTTAAAATCCAATGGACAAATGTCCTTGTGTGTTCAAACCCCACTCCTGGTAAGTGCTTTAGCTGAATACAACCATGCATATAGCTGCAAAATTCTGAAAGGAAACCATCAAAAATTAAATGGAAAACTTTAAACAAGTGATAAACATTCCTTGAGAAGGTTCTAAAGTACTGCTGCTGGAAAGCAATAGCTCTGGAGTCAATGTGACCTGAAGTAGGATTCAGTAGTTACTGAAAATAAAAGTAATTCTGCAGAAAGATTTCTATGGGATGCTAAAGTACTGCATCAGGATGACTGAGTGGTTAAGGTGTTGGACTTAAGATCCAATGGACAAATGTTCTGGGAAAAATTTTCTGTTGGAGTAAGATTTAATTTAAGAGTGTATAAGATAATATCTGAAAGTTCCTGGAAAATTCTTAATGGAAACCATCAAACAACTGACAATCGTTCTTTGAACAAGTCCGCAGAGCACTGCCAAATGTGATGCTACTGAAAAGAACTGCTACTGACCGGAATTCTGTAGATACTGAGGGAGAATGCTTGTACACTGTCAGAAATAGAGGGACAGTAGGAGTCCATTTCTGTCCCCCAAGGTACAATCTACACTAATGTACCCCCTGCGGCTCATTATTAGACCTCAAGGTAACTATGTGTATATTTTTAGGGCCAAAAAGGTACATATATGTTCTCAAGCAGTATATAAACAGAACAAATAAGTACCTTAGAGAGTACTGACCCAGTGACAAGTCATTACTCCTAAAGGTACAATAATGTACTTTATTTTCTTAGAGTGTACAGTCGGACTCATTCTGCAGAAAGACTCCGATGAGCAATGATGTTACAGTAGTACACCAGGATGGACTAGTAGTTAAGGCATTGGAATTAAGAGCCAACATATCCAATGTAGTCCTACTATAAAGTATTAGCTGTGGAATCGTTGTGACTGATAATAAATGTTTACACAGTCAGACCCATTTTGCAGAAAGACTCTTACGAATAATGGCAATATTCACAGTATACCAGGTTGACCGAGTGGTTAAGGTGTTGGCCTTAAGCTCTAATAGACAAATGTCATTGTGGGTTCAAGCCCCACTTCCAGTAAATGCTTTAGCTGAATTCTGTTGTGAGTGTCTGAAAGTTAGTGACTCTCCTGAAACTTTCAGGAATGACAATGAAGATGTCAAGCAAATTCAGGGTCCATTGTGATAGAGACATTGATGAAGGACACATTCTTTGGGGTATGAGTTCTGGTGATGGAATGTCCTTGAAATCATAGATTCAGGAAAAAGTCTTCTGAATAGCGAAGCTCTTGGTCTTCAGCTCAAACCCTGCTACAATGCAGAAATTCAGCTTGAAAAATGGCAATTAGGTTCCATCTTGGGGGGGGGGATTTAAACTTTGTGTTTCAAAGGTATGATAATGTTGGTTAAGATCTTAAAATGTTCAGTGGTGTCCTGCCTCACTGGTGAACCACTTTGAATTAAGTGTGTCTATTACATTCATCTCATCATCTCTAGCTGCTTTATGCTGTTCTACAGGGTCGCAGGCAAGCTGGAGCCTATCCCAGCTGACTACGGGCAAAAGGCTGGGTACACTCTGGACAAGTCGCCAGGTCATCACAGGGCTGACACATAGACAACCATTCACACCTAAAGTCAATTTATAGTCGCCAGTTAACCTAACCTGCATGTCTTTGAACTGTGGGGGAAATCAGAGCACCCAGAGCAAACCCACAGGGAGAACATGCAAACTCCGCACAGAAAGGCCCTTGCCGGCCACAGGGCTCAAACCTAGACCTTCTTGCTATGAGGCGACAGAGCTAACTACTACACCACCGTGCCACCCTCTATTGGATTCATGATATTGATATTCAAATGAATCCATTAACAGCTGAGACATGTTATTAGGTATTTCAGCTGATATTATCCTGAAACAGCTGAAGTCATAATAACCAGATTCACACTGAAATGTTTTTTTAATCATTATAGCAAGCAAGGGGGGTCCCATATACGATTCATACATTGGGGGAGTGCCTGTTAGAGAGCGCACTTGTCCTGGGCCATCGGCATAGTGAGGTAGGGTGGCCAGTTCCTTTCCTCGCCACCTTTAACTTCCCCAGTCTTTCCACCAGGTCCCCATTCACTGCTGGGTGGACAGGGAGCGAGCCCCAGATCCCCGTCGAGCCGAGGCTCAAGCCAGGGACCATTTGCTTAGCGGTCAAGCGCTCTAACCACTTGGCCACCTGTGCTCCAATCATTATAGCACTAGCTCTTGAATCACCATGTCCTTACCAGACTTCAGCAGTTCCTGATGGCAAATGTTTGCAAAGCAGGACTTGTTTTGCAGAAAGCTCCCTATGGGATGGAAAGTTAGTATGCCAGGATGACCGAGTGGTTAAGGTGTTGGACTTAAGATCCAATGGACAAATGTCCTCGTGGGTTCAAGCCCCACTCCTGACAGGTGCTTTAGCTGAATTCTAAAAGTAACTGGAAAATTCCTCATGGAAACCATGAAGTAACGTTAAACAAATGACAGTCAGGGCTCAGAGAACTTCCTAATATGGATCTCTTTAACTCTGACCAGGATTTGGAGACACAGAAGGAGGATGTCTTTCAACAAAGTAGGAAACAGGTGTCGGGTGTTTGTTTATCCACGCTGTGCCTGACCAAGTGACAGTTTTTCAGGCTCGAGATAATTTCTGCCATGATTGAAATGCAAGGTGTACAGTCACCTAGATACAAAACAAAGGTGGTGATCTGAGATGTTGTCTTCTCCTGCTGTAGCTCCATCCATTCTCAAGTTCCTATACTACTCGAATGTGGTACTACTGTAAAGTATTAGCTCTGGAATCACCATGACCCTGACCAGGATTCAGTAGTGACTGGTAGTAAATGCTTGCACAGTAGGACCCATTTTGCAGAAAGACTCTTACTAACAATGTCGTTTCACTGGGCTGCTAGGATGACCGAGTGGTTAAGGTGTTGGACTCAAGATCCGATGGACAAATGCCCTTGTGTGTTCAAGTCCTAGTATCAGTTTTAGCTGATTTCTGAAAGTAACTGGAAAATTCCTAATAGAATTCATCAAGCAGGTGACAGCCAGTTCTTAGAGAACTTCCTAAAGTGGTGCCACTGGAAAGCATAACATATGGAATCACCATGACCCTGTTTACAGCTCAGTCATGACTGCTCGTAAAACTCATTCTGCAGAAAGATTCCTTTACGATATTGATATGATCATCAGTTTGGGTGGTGCCTGACCAAAAAAGAAAAACGACCATTCTTTGAATGAGTCCTCAGAGAACTTGTGGCTATGCTATTCTGTTTGTTTATGACGATGTTTTGATTATTGCATTTTTTATTTATTTATTTTTCATATCTTTCTTCTTTACTGTTCGGAATCAATCAATCAATCAATCAATCAATCAATCAATAAAAAAAACTTCCAGATGTAATGCTACTGTAAAGTGTAAGCTCTAGACTTACTGTGACCCTGACTAGGATTCAGTAGTTACTGATGGCAAATGTTTGCACAGTTGGATTCATTTTGCAGAAAGATTCTTTCAAATAATGATAGGTTTTGCATGCGCTGTGATGACTGAATAGTTAAGGTGTTGGCCTTAAGCTCCAATAGACAAATGCAATTGTGGGTTTAAACCCCACTCTTGGTAAGTTCTTTAACTGAATTTTCTCATGAATGTCTCTGAAAGTAACTGGAAAATTCCTAATGGAAACCATCAAACAAGTGACAACCATTCCTCAAAGAGCTTCTGAATGTAGTGCTACTGGTAAGCATGAGCTCTGGAATCACTGTAACCCTGACTAGAATTCAGTTGTTACTGATAGTAACACTCATTCTGCAGAAAGACTCTCATGGATAATGTTAACTTATGCGTACCCCCGGACAGCCGAGTGGTTAAGGTGTTGTACTTAAGCTCTTGTGGACAAATGTCCCTGTGGGTGCAAACCCCACTCCTGGTAAGTGCTTTAGCTTAATTCTATCATATAGTTGTCTGAAGGTTACTGGACAATTCATAAAGCAATCTTTCGGGAATTACATGGAAGCTGTCAAGCAAATTCAGGCTGTGTTCTGACAGAGGCATAGCTGAGGAACTCATTCATTATAGTGTGGGTTCTGGTGATGGCATGTCCTCTAAATCACAGCTACTAGGCCAACACTGCTGTTGGTTCAAACCCTACAAAATGACACAGCTCCTGGCTTGAGTATGCTGCACAGAGCTGTAGATCTCAAAGTGCAGTCTGAGCACCCCATGGGCTTGTGAAGCATATCTTGAGGGTCTGCATTTTAAAACAAAATTCTATATTGACATAGATCTACTACTAACTTGTGTTGTAAATCGAGACCAAGTCATGACTGAGACTGAGACAAGACCAAAACTTTGACGGATTGAGACGAAATCAAAACCAGGACCAGACCAGTGGGTGTGAAGGGCAGGGAGGGGTGATAGCCATTAACAAAAACTTAAAATTAGCACGAGTCACATTATTGGTTGCATTTGAGGAAGGAAATTTTACGTCCAATCACAGTAATGATACAATGCACAAGCAAGTTAGTGAAATCCCTGCAGCTGTAGTCTTGACAAGTCTTGAAGTAAAATCCCAAGTCCTCTACATCTGGCACTGAGACAAAATGTGGTCATTTCTGAGATGAGACTTTCACAAAGTGGTCTTGAGACCAATCTTGAGACCAAGACCAATCTCAAGTAGTACAATACATATACTGACTAAGTATGAACAAAAGTTCTACATTTTATATACCGTACATAAGGAATAAAACATTTGCCGGCATGCTCATCTCATCATCTCTAGCCGCTTTATCCTTCTACAGGGTCGCAGGCAAGCTGGAGCTTATCCCAGCTGACTACAGGCGAAAGGCAGGGTACACCCTGGACAAGTCACCAGGTCATCACAGGGCTGACACATAGACAACCATTCACATCTACAGTCAATTTAGAGTCACCAGTTAACCTAACCTGCATGTCTTTGGACTGTGGGGGAAACCGGAGCACCCAGAGGAAACCCACGCGGACACAGGGAGAACATGCAAACTCCACACAGAAAGGCCCTTGCCAGCCCCAGGGCTCAAACCCAGGACCTTCTTGCTGTGAGGCGACAGTACTAACCACTACACCACCGTGCCGCCTGCTGGCATGCTGTTATATGAAAATCATCAATGATGCAGTGGTCATGTGATACAGTTCTTGTCATGACCCTGAAGTTGATTCTTTTTCTTAAATTGATTCTTTTTTTATTATTAAATTTAAAAAAAGCAGCTGCTTATTTGTACACCAGGATGAGTGAATGGTTAAGCTGTTGGCCTTACAAACCAATAGGCAAATGTCCATGGAGATTCAAACCCCACTCCTGATAAACGCTTCAAGTGAATTCTGCTTTACATGGATAAATTTCATGAATGCCATTAAACAAATGCCTTCCCCCTTTTTTTTTTTAATCAAGTCCTCATAGAACTTCCTAAATTAGTGCCACTGGAAAGCATGAGCTCTGGAATCACCATGACCCTGATCAGACTTCAGTAGTAGGCTTCAGTGAATACTTGTGCAGTAGGACTCACTCTGCAGAAAGTCTCTAATGAGTAATGTCACCATAAATAAATATAATAAAGCCACCAGGATGACTGAGTAGTGAAGGTGTTATATTTAAAATCCAATGGACAAATGTCCTTGTGTGTTCAAACCCCACTCCTGGTAAGTGCTTTAGCTGAATACAACCATACAATATAGCTGCAAAATTCTGAAAGGAAACCATCAAAAATTAAATGGAAAACTTCAAACAAGTGATAAACATTCCTTGAGAAGGTTCTAAAGTACTGCTGCTGGAAAGCAATAGCTCTGGAGTCAATGTGACCTGAAGTAGGATTCAGTAGTTACTGAAAATAAAAGTCATTCTGCAGAAAGATTTCTATGGGATGCTAAAGCACTGCATCAGGATGACTGAGCGGTTAAGGTGTTGGACTTAAGATCCAATGGACAAATGTTCTGGGAAAAAGTCTCTGTTGGAGTAAGATTTAATTTAAGAGTGTATAAGATAATATCTGAAAGTTACTGGAAAATTCTTAATGGAAACCATCAAACAACTAACAATCGTTCTTTGAACAAGTCCGCAGAGCACTGCCAAATGTGATGCTACTGAAAAGAACTGCTACTGACCGGAATTCTGTAGATACTGAGGGAGAATGCTTGTACACTGTCAGAAATAGAGGGACAGTAGGAGTCCATTTCTGTCCCCCAAGGTACAATCTACACTAATGTACCCCCTGCGGCTCATTATTAGACCTCAAGGTAACTATGTGTATATTTTTAGGGCCAAAAAGGTACATATATGTTCTCAAGCAGTATATAAACAGAACAAATAAGTACCTTAGAGAGTACTGACCCACTGACAAGTCGTTACTCCTAAAGGTACAATAATGTACTTTATTTTCTTAGAGTGTACAGTCGGACTCATTCTGCAGAAAGACTCCAATGAGCAATGATGTTACAGTAGTACACTAGGATGGACTAGTAGTTAAGGCATTGGACTTAAGAGCCAACATATCCAATGTAGTCCTACTATAAAGTATTAGCTGTGGAATCATTGTGACCCTGACCAGAATTTAGTCGTGACCGATAATAAATGCTTACACAGTCAGACCCATTTTGCAGAAAGACTCTTATGAATAATGGTTCCATTAGCAGTATACCAGGATGACTGAGTGGTTAAGGCGTTGGCCTTAAGCTCTAATGGACAAATGTCCTTGTGGGTTCAAGCCCCACTCCTGATAAATGCTGAATTCTGTTGTGAGTGTCTGAAAGTTAGCAACTCTCTTGAAACTTTCAGGAATGAAGATGTCAAGCAAATACAGGGTCTATTGTGATAGAGACATTGATGAAGGACACATTCTTTGGGGTATGAGTTCTGGTGATGGAATGTCCTTGAAATCATAGATTCAGGAAAAAAGTCTTCTGAATAGCTAAGCTCTTGGTCTTCAGCTCAAACTCTGCTACAATGCAGAAATTCAGCTTGAAAAATGGCAATTAGGTTCCATCTTGGGGGGGGGGGATTTAAACTTTGTGTTTAAAAGGTATGACAATTTTGGTTAAGATCTTACAATGTTCAGTGGTGTCCTGCCTCACTGGTGAACCACTTTGAATTAAGTATGTCTATTACATTCATGATATTTATATTCAAATGACTCCATTAACAGCTAAGATATGTTATTAGGTATTTGAGCTGATATTATCCTGAAATAGCTGAAGTCATAATAACCAGATTCACACAGTTTTTTATCATCATAGTACTAGCTCTGGAATCACCATGTCCTTACCAGACTTCAGCAGTTCCTGATGGCAAATGTTTGCAAAGCAGGACTTGTTTTGCAGAAAGCTCCCTGTGGGATGGAATGCTAGTATGCCAGGATGACCGAGCGGTTAAGGTGTTGGACTCAAGATCCAATGGGCAAATGCCCTCGTGGGTTCAATCCCCACTCCTGGTAGGTGTTTTACCTGAGTTCTGAAAGTAACTGGAAAATTCCTAATGGAAACTGTAAAGTCAAGCAAGTGACAGTCAGGGCTCAGAGAACTTCCTAATGTGGATCTCTTTAACTCTGACCAGGATTTGGAGACACAGAAGGAGGATGTCTTTCAACAAAGTAGGAAACAGATGTCGGGTGTTTGTTTATCCACTCTCCACCCTCCAACACTGTGCCTGACTGAGTGACAATATTTTAAGGTTCGAGATAAGTTCTGCCACGATGGAAACACAAGATGTACAGTCGCCTAGATATGAAACAAAGGTGGTGACCTGAAATGTCTTCTCCTGCTGTAGCTCCATCCATCCTCAAGTTCCTATCCTACTCGAATGTAGTGCTACTGTAAAGTATTAGCTCTGGAATCACCGTGACCCTGACCAGAATTCAGTAGTGACTGGTAGTAAATGCTTGCACAGTAGGATCCATTTTGCGGAAAGACTCTTACTAATAATGTCACCTTAGCAAACCACCAGGATGACCGAGTGGTTAAGGTGTTGGACTTAAGATCCAATGGACAAATGTCCTCGTGGGTTCAAGCCCCACTCCTGGTATCAGCTTTAGCTGATTTCTGAAGTTAACTAGAAAACTTCTAATGGAAATCATCAAGCAGGTGATAACCAGTTCTCAGAGAACATCCTAAGGTTGTGCCACTGGCAAGTATGACCCTGTTGTAAATAATAGCAAGTAACTCGAGTTTTACTGCTCGTAAAACTTGTTCTGCAGAAAGATTCCTACGGGATGTTGATGTGATCATCAGCTCAGGTGATGCCCAACCAAAAAAAAACGAAAAACAACCATTCTTTGAACCAGTCCTCAGAGAACTTCCAAATGTAATGCTACCGTAAAGCATAAGCTCTAGACTTACTGTGACCCTGACTAAGATTCAGTACTTACTGATGGCAAATGTTTGGCCAGTAGGACTCATTTTGCAGAAAGATTCTTATGAATAATGGTACCCTATGCATGCACTGGGACGACCGAGTGGTTAAGGTGTTGGCCCAAATGGACACATGTCCTCGTGAGTTCAAACCCCACTTCTAGTAAGTGCTTCCACTCTTAATAGAAAAAAAGCATTTTATTCTCAATAGAATAAATTCGTACATGGCTTATAGCCAACTCGGTGCTATGCGTCTTGTTGGCTATCAGCTCATGTGCACATGCGTCTTGTTGGCTATCAGCTCATGTGCAACTCGATTTTGTGCAATAGATGACTTGCATCCATGTGATCAAAATGTGCTACGTCATGAGCATCCGCCATGATGGTGGGTATACAAAGTAACTCGGATGGCAGCTGCTGAAAGCGTGTCTGTAAACAATGCTGAATTTTTCTCAGTATTACCATGATTTGAACAATTGGCCGAAGATAGATATGTGTGGTTTTGACCCATATTATTTTAAAAAGTCAGGCTTTTCTGAAGATAAGATGCTTCTACCGACCATCGAGTACGAATACAGGTCATTTTGTCCCATGACCATTTTGTCCAAAGCCTTTTTCATATGCTCTATCACTTATTTTATATTTCAGGTACTTGTTTGTTTGAAAAAGGGAGGAATTCTCAATGGAATTTGACTGAAGCAAAACACATTTTTGTAAAGCAAATGAGTGCCATAGTATGGATCATATAGGCACCAAGCAACACTCTCGCAGGGGCTTTGTTCACGAATCCCAGGCCGAAGTGTGGTCCTACTGACATAAGACCATGCACTTTCAAAGGGGGAGGCTTAGAGGGAGGTGCCTGTCAAATTTTGCTTCGCTGCAAGCTCCGTTGGCCAAGTTATTAATTTTTAAAGTTGGCTGGATCATGTTAAATCTTTAGGCACCAGGCAGCGCTCCCACAGGGGCTTCGTTCATGAATCCCAGGATGAGGTGTGGCCCTACTGACCCGAGACCATGCTCTTTCCAAGGGGGAGGCTTAGAGGGAGGTGCCTGTCAAATTTGGCTTCGCTGTGCGCTCCGTTGACCGAGTTATTAATTTTTTTAAAGCCAGCTGGATCATGTTAAATCTTTAGGCGCAGAGCAGCGCTCTCATGGAGCTTACATTCATGACCACCATAATACCTGAAATATAAAATAATTGATAGTGTGTATGAAAAAGGCTTTGTACAGAATGTCTTAACTATTGGACGAAATGGTCATTGGACAAAGTGTCCTGATCCCCTCATCTCCTCTCTGTACTAAGCCTCAGAGTTTCTTCACCCTCTTTCCGAATCACGGACGGAATTCTAAAAAATCGGAACGTGCCACGGTCACAAGTACTGTTGTGACCACAACCATATACAGCACAAAGATATGGCATAGCTAAAAGGACGCTTAAAGCAGTGGAAAAACAAAGAGAGTTGCGCACATGTGACTATGTTTTGTATGTAATGTCACTTGACCCCACATTTGTATGTCCACCAACATGGCCGACATCCGGGTTTCTGTTTTAATTTGACGTCACTTACAAGTCAAGGATAACTGTTAAATATGTGACTGGGTTAAAGATCTGGGGATTAAGACACTACAAGATCACTCCTGTATCATTTTTGCCTGGGTAAGGAGGAATTTTTGGGCTTTTTGTATGCGTCTTTGCAGTGGTTGCTAGGATGATACAAGTTTTAGTATTGGATGTAAACAAACCATAGCCACACGATTCTCAATCCTCCCTGCTCTTCTCTTCCAGCAAATTATGTTTTTTTAAAAATGAAAACAGAGAAAATGCAGTGAGAAGGTACATTCCAACATCGATGTACCAGTAGGTAACGCGAGGCCACAAATCTACATCGTCACTCCAATCGTTTCGAGGAATTTTGTACGGATCATAACCACTAATAAACTCTAATTTCAGTGTATATCTATCCTTTGCATCTTTCTGACTTAGATTATCCAAGTAACTCGGTAGTAAAGCTTTTTTATCTGTAATTTTCTTCAATATCGCTTCAGTATCACCTGACATCTTCAATATCTCTTGTCTTCAGTATGTAAGCAAAGTTCACTTGTCCCCCTGGACAAGGGTAGCAACGGTTGCTAACGTAAAAGTGACGTCAGAGCAAGGGATCTATACTGTACAGTGAGCTGAACTGAATTCTGTCAAGCTCAACATCTATTTGCTGAAGCTTCATTTAGTACCTGATAAAGACCTGATAAAATACAACAAACAAAGAAAAATGTATGGGGAATTTTTTTTAATATACCTCCAAAATAAAAGTCAGCCAAAAGCATACCAGCCAATTTTCTGCTACCTCTACACTGTCATACAGTTTTATAAGAAATTGACTGGACAGCTTTCAGTGGTCTCATGTGCTTCTGTTTCTCATCTCCTCTAGCCACTTTATCCTGTTCTACAGGGTCGCAGGCAAGCTGGAGCCTATCCCAGCCGACTACGGGCAAAAGGCGGGGTACACCCTGGACAAGTCACCAGGTTATCACAGGGCTGACACATAGACAACCATTCACACCTACAGTCACCAATTAACCTAACCTGCATGTCTTTAGACTGTGGAGGAAACCAGAGCACCCAGAGGAAATCCACATGGACAACATGCAAACTCTGCACAGAAAGGCCCTCATCAGCCACAGGGCTCGAACCCAGACCTTCTTGCTGTGAGGCAACAGTGCTAACCACTACACCACCATGCCACCCACTTCTGTTTCTGCAGGTAAAATATAGATATCTTAATCTGAAAAGTGGACTATTTAAATAATATTGGCTGGTGTTGAGTGGACTCATTCAATATCATGCTAGTTGAATGAAATATATCTGATATACCACGAAAAAACCCAGCCAATATTATTATTATTATTATTATTATACATTCCTTTCGGAGGTTCAACACATCTTTTGTATTTCAAAATTCTCTCAAAAGCTTCCGTATTTAACGAAGCAAACCTGGTGGTCATGTTTGTTTACACATTGTCACAAGTGCTTGCTAGTGTGGAAGTTTTACATCTCCAATGTGTGACGTCATGTTGTCTTGACAACCATACGATATCATAAACCATATTCAACGCTCATTCTCCACTGGGTAGAGTGATGTAATACACATAGGATAAGTGATATGCTAACAATATTGCATGCTATCAAACCAAATGAATGAAACCCGCTAAAAGGGAAAAGAATATGTGTCAGTAATGGCGCTGAAAACATGAGTTCAGAGCAGCCTCCAAACATGGCTGCTCTGGACAACAATTCCCAAGAGTCATAGTGCCTTCTGGTACCTGATAACTAATTACGCCACCTGCATCTCATTCAACAATTACCCCCTCCCCCCCACACCTAGATAGGCTCAGCTCTCACTCCATGTAGTTGCGAAGTATTGTTCAGTGTTCCCGACTAACATACCAAGCCGCCTGTCTTGCAGTGTTTGACCAGTATTTCCGTTTCATCTCAACCTCGCTTTACTGCTTTATCTACATTGCCCTGTTCGCTGATCACTCGACCCTTGCTTGTTTCCCGACTTCGTTTCTTGCACGTCGATTTGGCTTAATCTGCAGTTTGCTCAGCCCTGGTCTCCCCTGCCCGCACTCTGACAACATGTTTTTATTCCCTCGAAAAAGTGTCCTGTATGTATAATAATTTTTAATATCTAACATACAAATGTTTCTCTGTGATTTTTTTTTTTAAACAATAGGTGGCACGGTGGTGTAGTGGTTAGAACTGTCACCTCACAGCAAGAAGGTTTTGGTTTCAAGCCCAGTGGCTGACAGGGGCCTTTCTGTGTGGAATTTGCATGTTCTCACCCTGTCTGCATGGGGGTGCTCCAGTTTCCCCCACAGTTCAAAGACATGCGGTTAGGTTCACGTGGGGTGGCCTTGGGCTGAAGTGCCCTTGAGTAAGGCATCTAACCTCAAACTGCTCCCCAGGCGCTGTAGCATAGCTTCCCACTGCTCTGGGTATGTGTATGTGCTCATTGTTCATTGTGTTCCCTGCTTCAGATGGGTTAAATGCAGAAAGGAACTTCTCTGTGCTTAAGTGTATGTGTGATAAATGTTGTTCTTCTTAAATAAATTTTAAAAAATGGTTTGGAAACCTAAAATTTGCTTTGCACATTAAATCGCAAGACATATAAGGAAAAGAAATACATCTAAAAAATTTGTGTGCCTTAGGCTTTTCCACAGCATTGGTACCACTGATTAGTGGACTAACATGACACAAAAAGTCAGCACCCACGGCTACCCAGGGAAAACCGATCCCAATCCAACACTGTTCTCCTGTCTGTAAATCTCTGTTCACACTCCTCTCATCAGTCCTATTTCAGGATGGATGGATTGAAAAATGAGGAACGTGATCTGCTGAAATCATCATTCCAACAATGCCCCTGAAGCCAAACTGGGATTCCAATGTGCGAGCAGAAATAGGCACATCTCACGAACAACCACTAACAACCGCCAAAGCGAAACACCAAAGAACAACATCGAGGCAACAGCTGTCATCTCAGAATAAGTCAGACTTCTGGAAGGTCTGGGCCAAGAACCTTGCAGTGCTCCTAGCTTTTAGGCTACAATTACATGTCTGGATCATTAAGCTTGGGTGGGTATTTAGATGGAAACAACTGTTTCATTCGAGTGATGTCAACAGCAAAGTCAAGCTTCCCAATTTAATTTTCACATTTTTATTTCGCTTGAGTTTGGTTTAATTTACGTTGACATAATTCTGAATATCCTTCCAAATATGATGTAACTAGTATGTTTTTCAAGGGTTTTCATGGCTAGTTGTGTTTAATAACTTCCCATAAGAGAAGGGTACAGGAATGCTAGTTTGTAGGGACTTAAAATATCTACAGTGGAGGAAATAATTATTTGATCCCTTGCTGATTTTGTAAGTTTGTCCACTGACAAAGAAATGAACGTTCTATAATTTTAATGGTAGGTTTATTTTAACTGTGAGAGACAAAACATCGAAAAGAAAATCCAGAAAATAACTTCATATAAAAGATATAAACTGATTTGCATTTCTTTGAGCGAAATAAGTATTTGAACCCTCTAGCAAACAAGACTTAGTATTTGGTGGCAAAACCCTTGTTGGCAAGCACAGCGGTCAGACGTTTCTTGTGACCAGGTTTGCGTACATGTCAGGAGGAATTTTGGTCCACTCCTCTTTGCAGATCATCTCTAGATCATTAAGGTTTTGAGGCTGTCGCTTTGCAACTCGGAGCTTCAGCTCCCTCCATAGGTTTTCTATGGGATTAAGGTCCGGAGACTGGCTAGACCACTCCATGACCTTAATGTGCTTCTTCTTGAGCCACTCCTTTGTTGTCTTGGCTGTATGTTTTGGGTCATTGTCGTGCTGGACGACCCATCCACAACCTATTTTCAGTGTCCTGGCAGAGGGAAGGAGGTTGTCACTCAGGATTTTACGGTACATGGCCGCGCCCATTCTTCTGTTGATGCAGTGAAGTAGTCCTGTGCCCTTAGCAGAGAAACACCCCCAAAGCATAATGTTTCCACCTCCATGCTTGACAGTGGGGATGGTGTTCTTTGGGTCATAGTCAGCATTTTTCTTCCTCCAAACACGGCGAGTTGAGTTAATGCCAAAGAGCTCAATTTTAGTCTCATCTGACCACAGCACCTTCTCCCAATCACTCTCAGAATCATTCAGGTGTTCATTGGCAAACTTCAGACGGGCCTGCACATGTGCCTTCTTGAGCAGGGGGGCCTTGCAGGCACTGCAGGATTTTAATCCATTAGGGCGTAATGTGTTACCAATGGTTTTCTTGATGACTGTAGTCCCAGCTGCCTTAAGATCATTCACAAGCTCCTCCCATGTAGTTCTAGGCTGATCTCTCACCTTTCTCATGATCCTTGATACCCCACGAGGTGAGATCTTGCGTGGGGCCCCAGACCGAGGTCGGTTGATGGTCATTTTGTATTTCTTCCATTTTTGAACTATTGCACCAACAGTTGTCTCCTTCTCACCTAGCTTCTTGCTTATGGTTTTGTAGCCCAGTCCAGCCTTGTGCAGCTCTACAATCTTGTCCCTGACATCCTTAGACAGCTCTTTGGTCTTGCCCATGTTGGAGAGGTTGGAGTCTGATTGATTGATTGATTGATTCTGTGGACAGGTGTCTTTTATACAGGTGTCAATTTAAGACAGCTGTCTTTAATGCAGGTAACGAGTTGATTAGGAGTGTCTAACTGGTCTGTGGGAGCCAGAACTCTTAATGGTTGGTAGGGGATCAAATACTTATTTCACTCAACGAAATGCAAATCAATTTATATATTTTATAAAATATGATTTTCTGGATTTTCTTTTTGATATTCTATCTCGCCCTGTGATGACCTGGCGACTTGTCCAGGGTGTACCCCGCCTTTCGCCCGTAGTCAGCTGGGATAGGCTCCAGCTTGCCTGCGACCCTGTAGAAGGATAAAGCGGCTAGAGATAATGAGATGAGATGAGATGAGATATTCTATCTCTCACTGTTAAAATAAACCTACCCTTAAAATTATAGACTGTTCATATCTTTGCCAGTGGGCAAACTTATAAAATCAGCAAGAAATCAAATAATTATTTCCTCCACTGTATCTGGTGAACTTCCTGACCATGACCAAGATACAGGAACATTTCCAGAAGGTTACTTTGTAGTTTGATCAATAAAAGCCAAAAGCAAGGGTTATTCACTTCTCAATTGTCATATAACCATAAGAGAACAGTGTGTTTTGAAGGTTTCAGGAACAGCACTGACTATAGAACATTCTCACAGTGTTATGAAATGGTTGCTGAAAAAATAAGCAAGTGCGAACCAAATGCTAACGTAGGGGAAACATTCTCTTTTGGTTACTAAAGTCAGTGTTGTTTCTTGATGTGTGGTGAATGTTCGCACCAACCTGTACGGGTTACTCTATGGTTCCTGAGAGGGTCAGATTATTATTAATATTATTATTATTCCCCTCCCCCTGGGATTTTCTCCCTAATTTAGTCATGGCAAATTCGCACCCATCAGATAGCGCTCCCCCATCACAGCTACCAACCAGGGAGGGTGAAGGCTATCATACGCTTCCTCCAAGGCATGTGAGCCACCCGACCACATCTTTTCCTTCTGCACACATGAGCCCACAGACACCTATGATTGGCTAGTGAGTATGCCACCCCTCCTTCACTGAGAGTACGGCCAATTTTGCTTTCTTGGGCCCCCGGCCATAGATGGCTGTGAAATCATCTGGATTTAAATCCACAATCACCGGATGATAGGCTATGCACTTTTCTGTTGTACCACTCGGGAGCCAAAGCCAGATTATTTAAAGGTTACTAGAATGTTGGGGAACATTGTTTGAACCATCCATTATCTGTAGCCGCTTATCCTGTTCTACAGGGTCGCAGGCAAGGTGGAGCCTATCCCAGCTGACTATGGGCGAGAGGCAGGGTACACCCTGGACAAGTCACCAGGTCATCGCAGGGCTGACACAGAGACAAACAACCATTCACACCTATAGTCAATTTGGAGCCACCAATTAGCCTAACCTGCATGTCTTTGGACTGTGGGGGGAAACCGGGGCACCCGGAGGAAACCCATGCAGACATGGGAGAACATGCAAACTCCACACAGAAAGGCCCTCACCGGCCGCTAGCCTCGAACCCAGGACCTTCTTGCTGTGAGGCCACAGTGCTAACCACTACACCACCATGCCACCCCTGTTTGAACCATAATGGGATAATTATTATCGAGGAAACTTCCATGACATTTTTTGCTTGTTAGCAAAACTAGAGAAGCAGTTCAGACAGTAAACATTCACTCATTCATTCATTTTCTATACTGTTTATCCATTGCAGGTCACTGGTGAGTTGGAGCCAATCCCAGCTGACAATAAGCAAGAGGCAGGCTACACCCTGGACAAGTTGCCACACAGAGACAGCCATTCACACTCTCATTCAAATCTATGGGCAATTTAGAGTAGCTAGTAGACATAATGTGGAAGGAAAACAGAGCTCTCAAAGGAAATCCACACAGTCATGAGGCGAACATGAAACTTCCACACAGAAAGACCCAATTGACTAGAAGGTTTCAATCCAAGACCTGCTTGCGGTGAGGCGACAGTGCTAACCACTGCACCACCATGCAACTCTTGAACAGTAAACATGGCCTTGGCCATTGTAATTGACTGCATTTGAAGGAAGTGGGAAATAATGTGTTTGTTTCTACCCCAAACTATTCATTTAAAGGTGACATACCAATTTTCAACAAGTTGACACAGTTCCCTGAGATCTTAATGAAATATCTGTGACATCATCCTTTATTCAAAATACCATAAGGATAAAGCCCCACAGCTCCCTTCTCACCCTGATTAAACAGCCCTGTTCAAAAACGGCCGATTTGAGGAATGGCCTGTTCTATTAAATGATAACGAGCCACTGCTCACAACACCCATCTCTTATTCTGCCAGCCAATCCAGTAGCACTTTCCTCGGAATATTCATTTGCAGAGGCAGTTCTCAAACCGTGAGTGGAGATACTCAGATGAAGGGGCAGTATTATTCTAACGAGCACCGTTTGTGACATAGAAATTGGAGCTGAATCTGAACGGCTTGATGAAGCCCATGTTTTCTGAAATAGGCAGCACAAAAGAAAAGAAACTGACTGAGTGTCTTATTTCAGAGTTTGTAGGTTGGTAGGTAGAAGAGAGCAACTGGACTTGCTTGAAAAGTCTTGAAGACGTTTCGCCTCTCGTCCGAAAGGCATCATCAGTTCTGTCTGTCTAATAGGGAGCATCAAGTATTTATCCTCTCATGGATCATAATAGAATCCAAATCAGAATGCTGATGGCTGCATTGAAGGTGGCTGATAGATGTCATAGACACCCACCTCTGTTCAGTGATGGTCGTTCCAGGCTGACAAAATTGAACGATCCTCTCTGGCTAAGATGTCTGCCAGTTTTCTGGAAGTCCTCTCATACTCCCGCACTAGTCGAAGGGAACTCATCCTAAAGTGTGTAGAAACATATCTGTGAAGATACTCAGTCGTCCAGGTACATAGTAATCTGTGGTTGGTGTGTAGAAACATATATGTTTCTACACACTTTGGGATGAGTTCCCTTCGACTAGTGCGGGAGTATGAGAGGACTTCCAGAAAACTGGCAGACATCTTAGCCAGAGAGGATCGTTCAATTTTGTCAGCCTGGAACGACCATCACTGAACAGAGGTGGGTGTCTATGACATCTATCAGCCACCTTCAATGCAGCCATCAGCATTCTGATTTGGATTCTATTATGATCCATGAGAGGATAAATACTTGATATTCCCTATTAGACAGACAGAACTGATGATGCCTTTCGGACGAGAGGCGAAACGTCTTCAAGACTTTTCAAGCAAGTCCAGTTGCTCTCTTCTACCAACCACAGATTACTATGTACCTGGACGACTGAGTATCTTCACAGATAGGTTGGTAGGCCCCGGAGACCCAAATGTATGGGCACTAGCACTGAAAAAGTGAGTTTTTCATAATATGTCTGCTTTAAAGGGAAAGAGAAATGAAATACAGCAAAGATCACGAGAGATCTGAGTCTGCCTGAGTTTTTAAATTGTTAATCATACTCAAAAATAAATCTGTGCTGCGTGATTCTCGTAATGAGTTTCTAACCATGCAGGATGCCTGTAGTAACTCAGTAGTGGCCACCAGAGGGCGCAATTAGACAAACTGCATCATCTCACTCGTGGTTCAGACTCAGACATTTTATAGCCTTCCTCTGTGAAAGACTGCAAACATCCATCCATTATCTGTAGCCACTTATCCTGTTCTACAGGGTCGCAGGCAAGCTGGAGCCTATCCCAGCTGACTATGGGCGAGAGGCGGGGTACACCCTGGACAAGTTGCCAGGTTATTGCAGGGCTGGTACAGAGACAAACAACCATTCACACTCACATTCACACCTACGGTCAATTTAGAGTCACCAGTTAACCTAACCTGCATGTCTTTGGACTGTGGGGGAAACCAGAGCACCCGGAGGAAACCCACGCGGACACGGGGAGAACATGCAAACTCCGCACAGAAAGGCCCTCGTCGGTTGCTGGGCTCGAACCCAGGACCTTCTTGCTGTGAGGCAACAGTGCTAACCACTACACCAATTTTTCTAATTAATTTATTAGGAATAAAGATGCAATGATTTAGTTCGCAATATACATCATTAGCTTCCCTTTAACACCTATACTATCCAGTCTACACTCACTGACCACTTTAATAGGAACTTGTTCTTGATTCTAAGATTCCTGTTCTTGGCTGCAGGAGTGGAACCCAATGTGATCTTCTGCTGTTGCATGCTGAGATGCTTTTCTGCTCACCACTGTTGTAAAGAGTGATTATATGAGTTGCTATATCCTTCCTGGCAGCTCGAACCAATCTGACCATTTTCCTCTGACCTCTCTTATCAACAAGGCGTTTGTTTCCACCCACAGAACTGTCGCTCATACAATGTTTTTTGTTTTTCGCACCATTCTGTGTAGACCGTTGTGTGAAAACTCCAGGAGATCAGCAGTTTCTGAAATATTCAAACCAGTCTGTCTGGCTCAAACCAACACCTATGTGAAACCACAGTGAAAGTCACACTTTGAGATCACAATTTTCCCCATTCTGATGTTTGAAGTGAGCATTAACTGGCTGATTAGATAACTGCATAAACCAGCAGGTGGATGGGTGTTCCTAATAAAGTGCCCAGTGAGCGTATATGTGGTGTTAATCTAATACGCTTTATATTAACACGTTTTTCTTCAGCAAAACTTCCTCTGAATATAATCACACAGTAAACCAATCACAAAGCACAGACTGTATAGATTGTGAAACTGGAACGAAAAGCGTTTAAGGAGAATTGAATTTATTGAGTATAAAATGGTCAAATCTTATACTCCTTACATTTTCACCTTTATTTGTCACATATACATTACAACATTAGTGAAATTCTCTTCACATATCCCAGTTTGTTAAGAAGTTGGGGTCAAAGTGCAGGGTCGGCTGTGATACAGCTCTCCCAGGAACAGAGAGGGTTAAAGGCCTTGCTCAAGGGTCCAACCAAGGGTCCTTAGTGATGCTGAGGCTTGCTTCTGTATTTGTGTATTTCTACCTACAAATCATGATTAGCTCATCCGGCCATAGGCCAAGCTGGATCAGCTTATGCAATCACGTGTTGTCCATCATCATCCGTGTTGTTGTCCGTCCACAAATGACAAAAATCACTACTCCTCCTTCAGGATTGATCATATTTCGATCAAACTCACACACAATGTTCCCCAGGTGAGTGTGCATGAAAGTTGTCAAGACAGTGGCGCCACCTGTCATTTTTACGATTTATGGGTGTCTGAGATTTTTGGGTGACTCATCACATCAAACGCTACTCTTTGTAAACTGCTGGGATGTTTTCACTGAAACTCACCCAGAAGACTCTAAAGACATATTCCAACAAGAGAAGAATGCCTTTATTGTCACTGCATAAATGTACAATGAAATTTAGTTCATCATAGGAGAGCAAAGCCTCTGCATACATACATGCCACCACTCTTGGGTACTTCAGCCCAAGGCCATTCCATGTTAACATAACTGCATGTCTTTGAACTGTGGGAAAAACCAGAGTAAACCCATGCAGAACACACAAACTCCACACAGAAAAACCCCTGTTGGCCATTGGGCTCAAACCCAGAACCTTCTTACCGTGAGGTGACAGTGTTAACCACTATACCACTGTGGCGCCACCTGTCATGGATGAGGCTATAGAGGGGTCATGTGCAATTTCATGAAAATTGCTACTCCCCCTACAGGAATGATCAGATTTTGATCAAACTTATATGGAATGTTCCCTAGGTTGGTGTGTATAAAGTTGTCAAGACAGTGGCGGCACCTGTCATATTTAACATTTTATGGGTGTTTGAAAATTTTGGGTGACTCATCTCACCAAACACCACTGTTCGTAAACTGCTAGGACGTTTTCACTGAAACTCACCCAGAAGACTCTAAAGACATATTCCAACAAGAGTTGTTCATCAGGTGGTGTCACCTACCATGGATGCGGCTACAGAGGGGTCATATTCAATTTCACAAAAATCGCTACTCCTCCCACAAGATTGATCGGCTTTCAAACTCACACACAACAACAACAGTGGCCGGTATGAGCTACAGCCTCACTGAGGCTATTTTTCAGATGTTATTTTCTTTCCCCCCACCATTCAATTACATTTAAACTTGTTTTGTTGACTTTAATTAATTTTTTTAAAGAACACCATACCAATTTGTATGCATACCACAACAACAAACTTTGCTCAAGGAAATTATTCTTCATACATTACTTTCATACATGATTTTAGAAAAACAGAAACAGTTAATTATTTTATAAAAATATTCATATAGCTGGCGGCACGGTGGTGTAGTGGTTAGCGCTGTCACCTCACAGCAAGAAGGTCCTGGGTTCGAGCCCCATGGCCGGCGAGGGCCTTTCTGTGTGGAGTTTGCATGTTCTCCCCGTGTCCACGTGGGTTTCCTCCGGGTGCTCCGGTTTCCCCCACAGTCCAAAGACATGCAGGTTAGGTTAATTGGTGACTCTAAATTGACCGTAGGTGTGAATGTGAGTGTGAATGGTTGTCTGTGTCTATGTGTCAGCCCTGTGATGACCTGGCGACTTGTCCAGGGTGTACCCCGCCTTTCGCCCGTAGTCAGCTGGGATAGGCTCCAGCTTGCCTGCGACCCTGTAGAAGGATAAAGCGGCTAGAGATAATGAGATGAGATGAGATTCATATAGCTTATTCAAGATAGTAAATGTTTTCATTGCAGTTAAACCACACTAATAATTAATGTATTTCCCCTTCAGGTAAGTAGTAGTGTTAATGAACTTGATGAACTTGAATAATGGTCTTTGGATTTTCACAAAAATAATAAAAATGGACTAAACCTACACTAAATAACACTAAACCTAATCCTAACTGTATCCTTCATAACTGTTATGAATTGATTTGTCTGAATCGTTAGATATTTACAAGTGTCAGAGCATGAATTCTACTTTTACTTATAATAAATAATTCAGTTTTTACATCTCAGTTAGTTTTTATGTATTAAACCTCAAACCTACATTAAGACCCGCTGACCTTAACATGACCAAATCGATTTCAAAAGCCATGTGAAAGTGTCATGAAAAACATGTCTCTTGACAATCAGTGCTATTGCACATCATCTTCTGGACATATTTCCACCAGTATGGTGCAATGAGAAGAAATAAATCCTTTTTATCATGCACTTTTTTTTTCGGAGACAGTGGAACATTTTCCATACTGTTTTTACAAATTTGATGTCTTAAATGACATCTTATTTAGTTTTTTTTTAAATTAAGTCGCTCATATGTGAAAACTACTGTGGTTTCTAAATATACAGTACTGTGCAAATGTCTTAGTCAAGTGTAAAGAAATGCTGTAGATCAAAAATGGCTGAAAAAATAATGAAATGAAATGTTTCAACACTAAAAAATACTATAAACATAAGCAGAAAGCCATAATAAATGAAACAAAGTCAATATTTGGTGTGAGACAACCCTTTGCTTAAAAAAAATCGTAGTTTCAGGTCCAGTGAGTGCAGTTTTATGCGGAAATGAGCTGTAGGTTTTACTGAGCATCTTACAGAACCAGCCACAGTTCTTCTGGACACTTTGACTGTCATACTCGCTTCTTCATTTTGCACCAAAACCCAGTAGCCTTCATTATGTTTTCATTTTCAATCTGAAAAGTGCTCGCTTATGGAATATGCCACTCAGATCTCAGATACAAACATTTTTTTTTCTGTAACATTTAATTTTGTGCTGGAAAAAAACCCAAACGTTTGGAAAATGTTTTTGTAATGTTTTGACTCTATAATGTAGAAGTTATTAAATAGAAATCTATAACAGTTTGCATTGAAAAAAAAGTAGGGTGCCTCTATCTATCTATCTCTCTCTCTCTCTCGTATATCATCAGATGGCCAACTCAGTGTCTTGCAGCCACACGCTCGTCTCTGGTCCTAAGTCGAAGAGGCCAGCTTCTGAGGGTGGGCTGTATAGGGGGCAGTCGGTGATTACGCGCTCGGCAGTCTGTTCAGGTTCACCACACTCGCGTGCCGCACTGTCCGATAGGCCCCACTTCTTCAAAGATGACTTGAAGCGGCCGACCCCAGTGCGTAGACAGTTCAGCGAGGTCCACAGGTGGCGTGGCAGGTTTTATCCTTTTACACCGTCTCTTGGGTCCCTGATGTATCGTTGGATGTGGGAGGGCCCAGCCGTCTCCCATGTCTGTTTCCAGGATGCTGCCAGCCAGGCGTCTCTGGACAAGTCCTCAGGGATAGACTGTAGCATCTCTTGTGCTGCCTTGTTGTAGGGATGGCAAGATTTGAGCTTGCCTGATTGAGCCGGTGTTATTGTGGCTTTGTGCAGGATGTGCCAGTCGTACTTCCAGGCTTTCCTTGCCAGGGTGAGGGTAGCTGCATCCCGTCGGAGACTGGCCTGGGCGATTCCAGCAAGGACTGGCAGGTGGGACACAGGGGTGGGTTTCAGACAACCAGTTACTATCCGGAGGGCGCTGTTGATGGCAGTATCTACCTTGTTCACGTGTGGACTTCTGCTCCAGGCAGGGGCACAGTATTTGGCTACAGGTAGAACAAGGGCTTACGTGGATATGTGAAGGGTCTGGGGGAAAGCTCCCCAAATCGAACCCACCAGACGGCGGATGAGCGAGACCCTTGCTGTTACCTTGGCCTTCACTTCATCCAGGTGTTGCTTATAGGACAGTGTCCAATCCAAGCGTATACCAAGGTACTTGGGGGCTTGCTGGAACTCCAGGCAGTTGTTGCCAACATACACGTCCAGTTCCCTTCTTGCATCCCGATTGTTGAGATGATATGCTGCAGACACTGTCTTGCCCATGCTGAGCTGAAGGTGCCACTTCTGAAGGTAGTCTGCCAGGATGCCCATGTCTTGGTTGAGACCATCTTCCATCGCCTTCCATGTTGGGCGTCAAAGCATGATGGCCAAATTGTCTGAATAGCTGCACTTGGTAGATATTATATCCAGCAGGTCATGAATGTAGATGTTGAACAACATTGGTGAGAGGATGGAGCCTTGTGGGACACCGTTCTTCAGCCTTTGGAGCCTGCTGGTCTGGCCATCGCTGGTCTGTAGGATAAAGCTATGGTTTGATAGCATCTCCATGATGAACCTCACCATGTGCCAGTCTGGGATTGTCCTCAACAGTTTCAAATGTAGTCCACGGTGCCACACAGTGTCATAGGCGGCTGTCAGGTCCAGGAATACTATTCCAGCTTCCTCGTTATCCTGAAAGCTGTCTTCAATGTCCTGAGTGAGTAGGGTTACCTGATCCACTGTTGACCTTCCTCAGCGGAAGCCGGCTTGTTCCGGTGGGAGTTGTGGGTCCACCACTGGCTCAATGCGGCTGTGAATCAGCCTCTCCAGGATCTTATATGGAACACAGAGCAGAGAGATGGGCCTGTAGGACTTCGGATCTTCAGCGGGTTTGTTCAGCTTTGGCAAGGCTATGATGGAAGCATGGCACCAGGTTTTTGGAAGCTTGGACCTCTGGAAGCATGCTGAGAAGAAAGAGCATAACCAGCAAGATGTTCTTTCACTTTGGTGTATGACAAACTCTGGGTGGATATTGCCTCGACCTGGTGACTTGCCCAGCTTCAGTTTGTTAATTGCTGCACTTAGTTCGGCTGCAGTGAAGTCTCCTGAAAGGTTGGCATCGACGCTGGCTGCCCTGGAGAGAGACGATACCTCACACGAGATCAGTCATGTGAAGTTTTTGTCTGCATCTGGGAAGCAGCCATTTTTCAGGAGCTGGGAAGCAATGGCATCTGCTGTCACTTGACACCTGCGGGGTGTTGTTTTTCTCCCTGAGAGCAGGTTGATGGTCTGCCACGCCTTCCGGCTAGAGTGGGAGAAGTCGATAGATACCACTACTTCAGTCCACCTAGTCCTTCAGGTGTTGTCCAGCTTCTGCAGTAAGGTTGTTGCTGTTGCGTCCATTTCTTCCCTAGAGCTCACCTGCTGGTGTTGGCACAGCAGGCAGCTGCACTCCTCATCCCAGCCCGGGATGTAGTTCTTGTTGTAGTCACGCGGGATGTTGTGCTTTGCTGCCCTTAGGAGGACTTTACAGTAAGTGGCGTATGCAGTGTCCACATCAGCTGCTTCTGGGTCCAGCAGACCAGCAGTTCTTTCCGTTTCTGCCATAAACAACTGCCAGTTCGCCTTCCTGAAATTCCATCTCCTAACCGGTTTGCCAGCTACCGGCTGTACCAGCGATGGTACTTTGATGATGGATGGCCGGTGGTGTGAACGAGGGAACCTGTCCAAGACACGTCTCTCTGGTTTCAGGTCGTTACTGCAGCATACGGCAAAGGCCAGGTCTGGGTTGGTGTAAGAGTTCCAGCATGCAGAAAAGAAGCTTGGGGGCTCTTTTGGGTCGAAGAGCAGCAGTGCTTCAATGTTAGAAGCCCACTCACTCAGCGCGTCACCATCATGTGATGTGTAGTTGTAACCCCAATCTGTATGTTGGCAGTTGAAGTCACCTGCATACATAGCGGGAGCAGGCACAGGTGGAAGTGATGATACAGTCAGCGCTGTTGGTGGGGGCTTGTATACATTCACAACAGATGTTTCTTGGATTTTGGTGACCAGCCACTCAATGTTGCAGCCAGGTGGAGAGTGGCTGGTGGCTGACCAACTTAATCCTTCCCAGACAAAGGTTGACATTCCATGCATCTTGCTGTGGATGGACCCAGCGAGGAGGAACCCAGGCAGCTTGAGGTTGTCATCAGAAACCCAGTGTGTCTCTTGCAGGAGAGCAACTGTCACTTTATTGGAATTTGCGAGATGTCTGATGACTTCGAGTTTGGCGATAGTAAGGCCCTCGGCGTTGAGTTGGAGCACTGACAGGCCTTGGTTTTCGATGGTGGGGGTATCCACCCGTCCTAAGGAGGATGTTCTCTGCCTTGGTCTTGACCTTGGCTTGTACCTTGGTCTGCCAGCTCGATGATTCTTCGGCGACATTAGTTTCATGAGTTGGTCTTGCACCATTTCTCACTATTCGCAGGGGAGGCCACGTGGAGGCTGTCGTCTTCTCTCCCAGTAGGGTGCCTAAGACTTTTGCACAGTACTGTAGCTTTGTTAAAAGCAGTTAATTTTACATGACCCATGACCTCAGAGCTACGACTGTGATGAAACACCATTGTGATTTAGAGTGCATTTCACAATCCTTAAAAAAACCCCACATTATTACTATTATTATTCAGTGAGTGGGTTGTCAAGAATGTCATGATGTACACAGTGTAGAAATCCTTCCTTCATTCTTTAACCCAGTGCAGAATTTGTGGTTAGAAATAACCAAATCTTTATGCTGATCTTAATTAAAGACATTTAAAAGAAAGAAATTAACAAAATAATTATTTTTGTAACATTACTGTCCATCGTTTCCAGCAAGATATCAAGAAAAGACTTTCCTATGGTGGAAAACGTACTGTTACAGAGTTCTAACACTGGAGACTCCTTCCAAATAAAAGTATCCTGAAAAAAATTCACCACATCAATGATTACACATTTTACTTTGTTAAATAGCAACAAAATCTGTAATTCTTTTATTAATTGTCTTTGATTTTATGGCGTCTGGGCGGCACGGTGGTGTAGTGGTTAGCACTGTCGCCTCACAGCAAGGAGGTTCTGGGTTCGAGCCCAGTGACCGATGAGGGCCTTTCTGTGTGGAGTTTGCATGTTCTCCCTGTGTCTGCATGGGTTTCCTCTGGGTTCTCTGGTTTCCCCCACAGTTCAAAGACATGAAGGTTAGGTTAATTGGTGGCTCTAAATTGACAGTAGATGTGAGTGTGAATGGTTGTTTGTCTCTGTCAGCCCTACGATGACCTGGTGACTTGTCCAGGGTGTACCCTGTGATGACCTGGTGACTTGTCCAGGGTGTACCCTGCCTCTCGCCCATAGTCAGCTGGGATAGACTCCAGCTTGCCTGTGACCCTGCACAGGATAAGTGGCTATGGATCGATGGATATATGGAGCATCCTCCATAAAGTTTCCCTTGAATTATCTGTTACTATAGAAACTATAATGTATTAGAACAAGCATATTAATATAAATCTGCAATTTGCCTTGGAGCAATCACCTCTGTGAAAACTGTGTACACAAATACAGTAAAATGCTCAGTAATGTAACTAATGTTCAGTGCTTTAAGTATGTGATTATATAACAAAAAAATTCAAAACCGTTCCACTCAATTAATGGATTTATTATGACACAGACACAAGTGAAAAGCTGAACAATGTTTTTCTTATGGCGTTTTATCCAGCTGTTAAACATGAAGGGGAAAAATGTAAAAATGTACTGTAGTTTCACATTAAACGTAATCAGTAGTTCAGTAAAAAGTATAAAATAAATTATTCTATCCACATTCACTGGATATGAACAATCGCACACTCTGATTGGCTATTCTACTACTAGGATATCAGCTCATATACCATGAGTAGAGAAAAACAAAATGGCAGAGCATGTTGCTGAACCAACCAACGATGAAATAAAAACTCTACTCGAAAACAAAAAAACCCAAAATAAAAAAAAGAAACAAAATATGGAATAAAAGTATTTGATGGTAAGAATGTATTTTTTTTTATTTTTCAAGAATTATTATTATAGCATTTTCACAAATTGCTCCTGTCATTTCACCGGTTTGTTTACATTCTAACTGGAAATGATTTTGTCGGGCATTTTGTATAAAGTTTTTATTTCTCGAATTTGCAAAAAATAAAAATAAAAATGGTCTGTTTCTCAAAATCCAGTGAATGTGGATAGAATAAAACAGTTATTCCACTCAATCTCATTGTACATGGGTTATAGCCAACTCGATGCTACGCGCCCCGTCAGCTATCAGTTCATGTATGACTTGATTTCATGGAATAATTGTTAATTATACATTTTTCTTTACTAAATAACAACAAAATCTTTAATCCTTTATTAATTGTCTTTGATTATATAGAGCATCCTCCATACAGGGTGGTGTAGTGGTTAGTGCTGTCGCCTCACAGCAAGAAGGTCCTGGGTTCGAGCCCCGGGGCCGGTGAGGGCCTTTCTGTGTGGAGTTTGCATGTTCTCCCCGTGTCCGTGTGGGTTTCCTCCGGGTGCTCCAGTTTCCCCCACAGTCCAAAGACATGCAGGTTAGGTTAACTGGTGACTCTAAATTGACCGTAGGTGTGAATGGTTGTCTGTGTCTATGTGTCAGCCCTGTGATGACCTGGCGACTTGTCCAGGGTGTACCCCGCCTTTCGTCCGTAGTCAGCTGGGATAGGCTCCAGCTTGCCTGCGACCCTGTAGAACAGGATAAAGCGGCTAGAGATAATGAGATGAGATCCTCCATACAGGTTCCCATGAATTATCTGTTACTATAGAAACTATAATGTATTAGAACAAGCACATTAATATAAATGTGCGATATGCTTAGTAGCAATCACGTCTGTGAAAATTGTGTATGTAAATCCAGTAAAATGCTCAGCAATGCTACTAATGATATACTAGGAGCAAGACTTTGATAAGATGCCCTGAAAGTCTAAGATATTTATGGTCTAAATGGGAACAGGTGGTTGTGATTATGAACCACAGAACTAGAACAAGGTAGCACATCATGTGACAGGTCATGTGACCTGGTTATGGAGCTGAGGATTCTGTAAAATGGAACTCAACTTGGTGCCTGGAGCAGATTTTACACTGACACGTGCAAGAGCCCAGTATTCTGTAAATGGAAGTCATATTCCTGTGACATTCTTCAGGCATTTTAAAGATGAAAGAAGTTTGGTTAATTTCATATTAACACAAGTCAGTACAGATTGCAAGTTATATACCAGATTGGTCAGGAGAGATTAAACAGTCTGCTCCATGTTTCCTGGGTTCACTGCAAGGGCTTTGGATGGTCCAGGATGGGTGTGATCAGTCATGGCTGTTGATTTTGTTTAACTGTGTAATCAAGGAAAACTGAGAACAGGAATAGAAGAGAGAGGTTCACAGGTTTTAAATCCTTAGAAAGGAAACAGGATGATAATCTGCAAATTATGCATGGAGTTGTTGTTGGCTGTCCATCGCTAGCGATGATGACTGCTTCATTAGGATGTGCAGAAAAGGAGATGGGCCGCGAGGCCTGCACCAGAGCTCCTCTCCTAATGAAGCACCTTGCACAATAAGGTAAGACAAATGATGTCATGACCCCATCGTGTTGTCTCTCTGGACCTGATGCCAAGTGGTGCACAAAAGTGCCACAGACCTGACGGGTATGGAAGTTGCCCTGCAGTGACAACTGGCTTTTAAGAAGAAACCTTTTATTCGTCACATGCACACTTCAAGCACAGTGAAATTCATCCTCTGCATTTAACCCATCTGAAGCAGTGAACACACACACACTCAGAGCAGTGGTCAGCCACACCAGAGCACCTGGGGAGCAGTCAGGGGTTCGGTACATTACTCAAGGGCACCTCAGCCCAAGGCCGCCCCACGTCAACCTAACTGCATGTCTTTGGATTGTGGGGGAAACCGGAGCACCCGGAGGGGACCCACACAGACACAGGGAGAACATGCAAACTCCACACAGAAAGGCCCTCGCCAGTCGCTGGGTTCAAACCCGGAACCTTCTTGCTGTGAGGAGACTGTGCTAACCACTACACCACCATGCTGCCCGAGCGATGCCATCTGTTGGCCATTTGAGTGGCTCTTCCGCATGCCATCAGGTGGCGTGCCATTGACCCTGTTGGGTTCATCTGCCACATTGCACCGAAAAGCGCCCTGCTGCCAGTGCCTTATTGGTGATGTACTATTTAATCCATAGCTGGAACCCAGGCAGGTGCTACCACTCCGGCTCAGAGCGAACCTGGGAGCAATGGTGATTAAGGGGTAACTCCACTTTCCCCAATACTCAAGTCCTCCCGGACCTGAGACTCACCACCGGTTGCAGTTTAAAGTCATACCCAGGACTATATGCATGGAGTAATCTCTGTTTCACAGCTTAACATCTGACCTGTGGAAACATATACAGGTAAGCCATTAGCTAGCTAAGTGAGCTAAACCGCTGAGTGAGCTAGCCAGGACTTTTCAGGTTTAACAATATGAAATGTCTTTATTAAACTTCAGTGTTTGCTCAAGATATTGTAAAAGGGCCATCTTTACGAGATAGATAACTATGTAACTAGCTAAAGATGTGTGTGAAAAAACATGAGCAAGCGTAGCAAACTACTGAGATCCCAACAGCTAGCCAGTCTTTAATTGATAATGGTGAATATGGTGTTCACTACAGTTGCGTCAACTGCAGAAATATAAAAAGATACGTTATAGTTAGTAATGATTTTTTTCATGTGACAACTTATTTACTCTTGAGTAATATCTCTGATATATTTCATCTCACAAGCCCTGATGCACCAATTTCCCAGAGATTTCCCAATTTCCCATCCGGAGCCAAGCAGATCACAGAGTTCAAATCTAACCAGTCGAGGAATATCTCAACATTTGTCTCAGTGCTGAAGCTGTTTTGGCAACAGCAGGGGGTCTTAGTCACACATGTGCTTCTTCGATATGGAGAAAGGAGGGGATGGTGTCGTGGGAGGAGGCCCTTCTTTGACCTCATTGGTTTAGAGTGCCTGAATGGACACGTCTGCCTCCAGGGCAGTGTTAAAGCTCAGTATGTTCTCAAATGCGCTGTATTACACAATTGTTCCAGGTAACATAGAAAAACACCCAGGACACTTTGGAGTACATGTTTGTGTTTGGTCGGAAGTTGATTTTGGCTCATTTGAGAAAATGACGCATTCAGGGTCGTATTTCTAGATTTCTAGATGCAGGAATACATTTTTAGGTCACATGCAGGAGAACATACACTGAACATTAAAACCACTGACAGGTGAAGAAGTCAATAACATTGATTATCTCATTACAATGGCACCTGTCATGGGGTGGGATATATTAGGCAGCAAGAGAACAGTCAGTCCTTGAAGTTGATATGTTAGAAGCAGGAAACATGGGCAAGCGTAAGGATCTGAGAGACTTTGACAAGGGACAAGCTGTGATGGTGAGATGACTGGGTCGGAGCATCTCCAAAATGACACATCTTGTGGGGTGTTCCCGGTATGCAGTGGTCAGTACCTACCAAAAGTGGTCCAAGGATCCAAAGAACAACCGGTGAACCTGTAATAGGGTCATGGGTGTTGAAGGCTCATTGATTCACATGGGGCATGATGGCTAGCCCATATGGTCCAATCCCACAGAAGGGCTACTGTAGCACAAACTGCTGAAAAAGTTAATCCTGGCTAAAACAGAAAGGTGTCAGGTACTATTAACCATTGCATACCAGGAACACCCCACAAGATGTGCCATTTTGGAGATGCTCAGGCCCAGTCATCTAGCCATCACAATAAGGCCCTTGTCAAAGTTGCTCAGATCCTTACAAAGTCAAAGTCCTTCCCACGCCATGTGGCGCGTAGGGCGGTGCCAATCTCCATTGCCATAGCCCTCGGCCTCTGGCCTATTACATAGCTAGGGTTACAGTAGGGGACTAGTCCTCTGGTAACCATGAGAGTTTGACTCCCCACTCACATCTGTATTGCAGCACGCCTTGCCAGACAGCAGTAGGTACCATTTTTATGATGGTCTTTGGTATGACCAGACCGTGAGTAGAACTTGCGATCTCCCGATCGAGAGGCGGACACGCTAACCACTAGGCCAACTCATGGTCAGATCCTTACGCTTGCCCATTTTTCCTGCTTCCAGCACATCAACTTCAAGAACTGACTGTTCTCTTGCTCCCCTTGTTGTTATTCTCTTGGTCATGCATTAAACAAATAAAGAAAAACACCTCGGAGTAATGTATATCTTATTTTCTTTGCAAAAAAAAGCAGTGTATGTGGGTAACACATCATCTCATCTGTGAAGCAGTAATGGACATAGTTATGTACAGTTCGAATGTATTATGCATTGATTACAACAGGATAGTGAATATAAGCCAGTTTTCCTGTCTCATTATGAGTCTCTATTCCATTCAAGCACATATTAAATAAAAATAGAAACATGTCATGAATAAGCAATATAACAGTATAAATTAGACCACACACAATGACTTCAGGGATTAAAATATCCTTTGACATTTACTAAATGCTGTCTCTGCACTACCTCAAATAGACCTATTCGTTTGACTCACAGTGCCCAAGAATGAGCCTGATAATGATAATAAGGGTCAGTACAAGATTTACTTTGTTTCTTTTTTTACTTTGTTCCTGTTTTATTCTCCTTTTTTCCCCCATCTGTGCTGACGTATAATGTGTGTGTTCAGTACAAAGCAAACAGCAGTGTATGTCAGGTATAAGGTAGGCGGACGTAAGTGCAGAAGTGATGTTTATTCACAGTGACGACCACACAAAGGCAAACAGTCCAAATTGGCAGGCAAGCTCATGAACGGAAGACAAGCAAAGGGTCGGGTGAGACACAAACAGGAGATCAAAGGCAGAGAGAAAACGAGAACGAGGAACAGGCACAGGAAATCAGAAACATGAAACATGGCTGACTTATGCATACTGACTTAGTGTAATACTTCGCACTGACTGTGCATCAGAACCCTTCCCCTGGCCTCCCCCCCCCCCCAATCTGAGTGACAGCTAGGTCCCTCTTCTTGTCCTAAATGCTTAAGTCACACCCCCTAATTCACATGTAGCCAATCAGAAAGCCCAAAGAGACACCGTGCCTGGTATAAATACACGGAGTGGCTCTTGGCAGCTCATCTGTTGAACTTGGACTTGAAAACCTAATGGTTTATTTTTATTATTTAATTTTTACATTGACTAGAGATTTATACAAAGTATTCGCACTCTGTAATATGGGAAAAGAAAGTATCTGGTTATTACTGATCATCGTAATTTCTGTTATTTCATGTGAGCCTCTGTCAAATTCAACTGAGACACCTTTATCAGGTAAGAGAAACAGCTTTGCAGTCCAGTTAAGAAGTTCAGAAAGCATAAAAAATAATATAAAATATCTAACAGGGTGCATTTTGAATATCCAAGTCTGTAACAGTTGTCAGTTCTACTGATGTATATAATTATATCACTTTTCTTTTGTGTATAATATAGACATGCATATCATGGATAGAATATTCTGGAACTCTAGACAAATTTCTTCAAAACATAGCCTATGATTTCCTGGAATATTCTTTGGCCAATCACTCTCCTCTGCTTCTGACACGTGACTGTACTTCAATACTTCATTTTTCCACTTATCATAAAGGTGCACTATTATTAGATCAGCTATTGTTAGGCTCGTTGATCTTCATCTCCAAGGTTGTGCTCACACTGCTGTTGCTCAACAAGTTTAACCACAAAGAACCTGAACCAGAATCCATTCAGGACTATAAGGGCTTTATTAAACTCTAACCTCATTACCAGGTAACATCCCTCATTGGAGTGCAGACCACGGAAACATCCAATCCAAGTTCTCACTGAGAAACGTAGAGTTCCCGGATGAAGACCTGTGCTACCTTGTCCCAGGAATAAAAGGGACTATATCAGACTGCAGATTCAAGCTTGATGCGCAGACCTTTCTGGTGATCCATGGCTGGTCGGTGAGTTCAACATGCACACCCACTTTCTGGATGTAATCTATAATTTTGAGATTTGTGACACATTATGCATTGACATTCCCTAATTTGTGCATATTTGAAAACAACCAGTATATTACATATTCATATAGAATTGCAATCATATAAGAGCTAAACCTGAACATTCTGGGATTATTTGAATAATTGTGGTTTCTGCAGGTTGCAGGACTGTTTGAAAGCTGGATCACTAAACTGGTGTCTGCTTTGTTTGAGCGCGAGCCCAATGCCAATGTCATCGTGGTGGACTGGCTGCAGCGTGCCAGCCAGCACTACCCCACCTCAGCTGAGAACACCAGACTTGTGGGTAGGGATGTTGCCCAGTTCATCAACTGGTTAGAGGTATAAATTTAGACAAGGTTCAATTCCCATAAAATGCAATTTTGAATAATTTTTTGTTTGTTTGTTTCTTTGAGATTTCATTTTTTCACACTACCTGTCTTTTCTTCTTTTTTTCTGTAAAGGCTATTGGCTACCCACTTGAGAAGCTCCATGTTTTGGGGTATAGTCTGGGTGCACATGTGGCAGGCATCGCAGGAAAACTCACCAACAGCAAAGTCAACAGAATCACAGGTCAGGGTTGCCAATTAACTTAAGTTTTAGCCCACACCCTACTTGTCTCACACACTAATTTTAATTGGGATATACTTGCTCTGCTCATAGGCCCTATCAACAAAACAAGCATTTTTACTAGGTTTTAATTTATATGTACATGGCCCATTCTATAATTGCGGGTACATCGTCAACTCTGCTATTGTTAAACTGGGCAATCCATTAACAGAACTGATGATAACAGAGTTTACATTTTCCACAATTTTGTGTCTTAACTCCCCATGCTAACCTCAAACTAGCTACCACATGGCATGTATACAAACAGAATGTTATGGATTTTAATCATATTATTGTTTTTAAAAAATGAGAGATTCACTCCAATATCATAATAACAGATTTGACGAATACTTAATCTACTGTTGGTGTAAAATCCTCAACATTTTGTTCAAATTTATGAGAGAAGAAACATAACATACCTCACTGCCTTTCTGAAGTTTCCCACCAGAGGACATGACCTCTCTCAGTGCGGGTGTCACGCGTGTTATTAAAAGTCTTTGTGGATTTTATGTGGTTTTATAACAGAGTTAACAGAGTTGACAAGAACATTGGGACGGATAAAAAATTTTTTTCCTATTACTGAAATTTCACATAATACAAAAAATGGACTTTCTATGCAATTGATTTTATACCAGTTAATAGAATAAGTCCCAAACACCAGATTGTTAGACTGAATCACTTCATGTTTATTCAAGTTGAATGTATGAATCAGGAGTCAAAGACAGCCAATTGAGGTATTTAACCTGACGTCACAGGGTCACGTGACGCCCCGGTGTCCGCCATTTTGAAGGTCAAGCTATATGTCAACAACATAGTAGCTAGTATGTTACTGTAGCAATGTTTACGTTCAGTCATTTGGATGACTGTTAAAACCTTTCAGTCTCAAGTTTTTCCTTTACTGTATTTACTAGTTTACTGTAATTATGATCCGGCAGCTATTTACACCGGATCCAGTGTAAATAGCTGCCGGAGCGCGCTCCGGCTTGCTCCCCCTCAAATTAAGCAGCGCACTCCGGCTTGCTCCCAGAGTGCTCCGGCCGGGGTTCCGGAGCGCGCTCCGGCTTGCTCCCCCTCAAATTAAGCAGCACGCTCCGGCTTGCTCCCGGAGCACGCTGCTTAATTTGAGGGGGAGTAAGCCGGAGCGTGCTCCGGCAGCTATTTACACTGGATCCGGTGTAAATAGCTGCCGGATCATAATTACAGTAAACTAGTAAATACAGTAAAGGAAAAACTTGAGACTGAAAGGTTTTAACAGTCATCCAAATGACTGAACGTAAACATTGCTACAGTAACATACTAGCTACTATGTTGTTGACATTAGCTAGTGCTAACAGCTAGCTGCTAGTACACTGCTACAACACAGACACTGACCCTAATAATACAGTTCTTGGTCATTGCCTGGTAACAGCAAATTTATAACGGGCCATGTCTCAACAGACTAAGAAGTTATTTCAATGACATTTAATAACATTTTGTTTATCCTGAGGACCGAAAGTAAATGAAAATGTGAACAAACCTTAGCTGTAATAAGATGGCGACCACCGGCTCCAGGGACGACCCACTGATGTAGGCATGTTACCCAGCCTGACACAAAATATTTGTAGGCATCCAAACTCTTATACGCTTTCAGATCAATACCTGTGTATGGCGATGGGTTTTTAACGACATAGGTATACAGATCATGTGGGCCGAAGTCAGGTAAAGACGAGGGCTTCGTGTACTTCCGTACGTCAGTGAACAATCCTGGTGGAAGCAGGTAAACGTCGTTCTCTAAGCCTGCTAACCTCAATTTTTGCAAATACCTCTCCCTCTGCTTGCCCTGTAAATGCCCTACGTCACTGGATAGTGAAGGTGTTTTCTGCATCTCGCTCCTTTTTCTTTTATGTTTTTCATTTGTCGCCTTCCTCGCATTCAAACTGATTCGAGCCATGACGTCCAAAATGGCAGCCTAACGATGCATCACATGACTTGGTCACGTGGGTGAAAAACCTCAATAATGTGGGGTGAGGGTCATTTAGTTAATGTTTTATGGATAAATTGGGTCTAAAATGTACATTAAGCATTGCTATTGATGAAAGTTTGTCATAATTTGCATTATTGTTCAAAACTGATTCAATAAACATTTCTTTTGTGGAAAATAACAAAAGGTTTATCTCGGAGACGTGAAACGTATCCCGAATTCTAGAATGACCCACATGTCAATATCACTATCCAATTGTTTGGGATTAGCTATGGATTGAAAAAGGTTATCATATTGTATCCACATAGTGTGATCGCATTATCTCTTTATCTATTAAATATCCAACACAAAAATATTACTTTCATTTCTATGTATTGACTACAACACTTTTTATGTAGGCTACCAGAAATCGTTTCTTATAAAATGGTTATTTGTGCATGATTAACAAATCTAATTTCAACTTTTTTTCTCAACCACTCTCTTTTTTTTTTTCCTTTTACAATTTTAGGATTTGACCCAGCTGGCCCAACCTTTGAGCACGCCGACAGTCTAAAACGGCTCTCTCCTGACGATGCAAAATTTGTCGACGTCCTCCACACAAACACCAGAGGTAGCCCGGACCTCAGCATTGGCATCCAGAGACCTGTTGGTCATGTGGACATCTACCCCAATGGTGGCACCTTCCAGCCTGGCTGCAGTCTGCGGAACACCATGAGGATGATTGCTACGCAAGGCTTGTACAGTAAGTCGTTGTGCTTTTACTGACATCAGTGAGAATGGTGTTTACTGAACTTACAGATACATGGATCACTTTTATATCAGATACCACCACAGCTTCACTCTATGGTGATGATGGGTCCTGTGGTGTTTAGTGCCATCAATCATCTGAATAGTAGAGTCATTTTATTAGTTGAGTTTTATAGTTGTTCAGCTTAAAGCATATTATTCAGTAACTGCAGTGAAAGTAATAGCAGCTACAAGAATGAGGCGTTACAGGAATAAAATTACAAATAATAAGGGGGCATAGAGCTAATATTTAGATATTAGAGGTAGGTGCTTAGTTGTCTTCCCACAATTAAACTTTAATCTCTATAATTGTCTTGAATGAATTTGAATTCATTTAAGGTATTGAAGTAATTTGAATATTTTTCCTTCTCTTAAAATTCTGAAACCATGCTGAACTCTGAGCAGTTGTTGTTTATGAATTAATGTGTGTCTTCCCATAAACCTCCCTAAGTGCTGCATATAGTGGTAGGGAGGTTTGTGTGCCTTAGTGATTCTGGGAGCTACATCAGCTGGGGCTAATGTCCCTGCTAGGTTCAACATCGCTGGGCTGGTTCCAGGTGAAAGGCCAGATGAACTGCAGCACCTGGCCCTCCAGATTGGGGGGGTGGATGATGGGTTAATGACCCATTCTCGTAAAACTCTAATCATTACTGAAACCATACATACAGGCCAAATGGCCAGAGTGTGAAGAGGTGAGGTCCCACAAACCTGGTTAAAAATATCATCTATTACATTTTTTGATTATGAATAATCCACAGAAATGGTGAAGTGGATAATACAATAAGGTCTGTTCAATGTCCTTGTTACCTTAGGCTAAAACATTTTTAAGCTAGCCAGCTAACTAATCACGAATGAACTTGCTGGTGTGAGATTTTTCTTCCAATGCTTTCTTAACATGATCAGCTAAATTTAAGGTATGTGGATTTTATCTAAATGAAATGGGTTTCTGGACATCTCATCTCGTTATCTCAAGCCGCTTTATCCTTCTACAGGGTCGCAGGCAAGCTGGAGCCTATCCCAGCTGACTACGGGCGAAAGGCGGGGTACACCCTGGACAAGTCGCCAGGTCATCACAGGGCTGACACATAGACACAGACAACCATTCACACTCACGGTCAATTTAGAGTCACCAGTTAACCTAACCTGCATGTCTTTGGACTGTGGGGGAAACCGGAGCACCCGGAGGAAACCCACACGGACAACATGCAAACTCCACACAGAAAGGCCCTCGCCGGCCCCAGGGCTCGAATCCAGGACCTTCTTGCTGTGAGGCGACAGCGCTAACCACTACACCACCGTGCCAATTCAATAATTTTTGAAAACAAGTCCTTAGCTGTTTGTCCTGAGGGGAAAAACAACAGCAAACCAACAAACAAAAAAACCTTAGCTTTACTTCAAACAACGCAATGTATTTCTAGACATTTCCAGAGCAAGTAAATAATGTTTCAAAAACAAGTCCTTGCTAGTTTGAAAAAAAAAAAAACCTTAGCTTTACTTCAAACAACGTAGTGGGTTTCTAGACATTTCAAGAGCAACTGAACTGAAAACAAGTCCTTGCTAGCTAACTAGCTGTTTGTCCTGAGGTAAAACAACAACAACTACTACTTTGCTTTACTTCAAACCTCGCTATCACTTAAACTCACCAACTCCTCTTATTTTTATAGTTACAATTCCATTTTTTACGACTATGAATGATTTGGTAGCTACAGTTAGCCTAGCAGGGAATGGTTTTGTTGTCATGGTCAGATCCATTTAAGCTTTGTGGATTTTATCTAAATGAAATGGGTTTCTTGACATCTATCTATCTATCTATCTATCTATCTATCTATCTATCTATCTATCTATCTATCTATCTATCTATCTATCTATCTATCTATCTATCTAAAACAAGACCTTGCTAGCTAACTACCCATTTGTTCTGAGGTTAAAAAAATAGCTTAACTTTACTTCAAACAATGCAATGGGTTTTGAAGACATTAACATTTCAAAAACAAATCATTGCTAGCTAACTAGCTGTTTTTCCTGAAGTAAAAAAAACCAAACACCTGAGGCCAAGTTTACATTAGACTGTATCTGTCTCGTTTTCTTCGCGGATGCACTGTCCGTTTACATTAAAACGCCTGGAAACGCCGGGAAACGGGAATCCGCCAGCGTCCACGTATTCAATCCAGATCGTGTCTGGTCCGGTGCTGTGTAAACATTGAGATACGCGGATACGCTGTGCTGAGCTCTAGCTGGCATCGTCATTGGACAACGTCACTGTGACATCCACCTTCCTGATTCGCTGGCGTTGGTCACGTGACGCGACTGCTGAAAAACGGCGCGGACTTCCGCCTTGTATCACCTTTCATTAAAGAGTATAAAAGTATGAAAATACTGCAAATACTGATGCAAATACTGCCCATTGTGTAGTTATGATTGTCTTTAGGCTTGCCATCCTTCCACTTGCAAGTGGTAAGTGACGCGCATGCCCGACATGCACTGAGATCACACACACAGCGGCTCAGTCCCAAATCTCTGCTCGTGCGCTCCACTCGCGCGCTCTGTGAGCTGCGCAGGGCCGGAGTGCGCACCCTCCAGAGGGCACTCGCTGTTCAGGGCGGAGTGATTTGGAGCGCAGGATGCCTGCGGAGCCGAGCGTATCCGTGTATTGGCGTTGCTGTGTGCAGGCGAATCGTGTATTGGTGTTGCTGTGTGCACACTAATCGTTTTAAAAACGTTAATCTGATGATCCGCTGATACGATCTAATGTAAACCCCACCTGAGCTTTATGTCAAACAGCACAAGGAGTTTTGTAGACATTTCCAAAGCAACTGAATAATGTTTTGAAAACAAGTCCTTGCTAGCTAACTAGCCATTTTTCCTGAGGTAAAAAACAAACAAACAAAAACTTAGCTTTACTTCAAACAGTGCAATTGGTTTCTAGACTTTTCCAAAGCAGCTGGATAACATTTAGAAACAAGTCCTTGTTAGCTAACAAGCGATTTGTCCTGTTCTGAAAAAAAGCCCCCCACAAAACTTTACTTACTTCAAACATCTCTGTTGCTTCAACTTGCCAATCTCTCTTCCCAAGCTCTTTCACCAATCTTCAATTCCACTTTTCCCTACTATGAATTATTTGATAACTACAGTTAGCCTAGTAGGAAATGTACATTGTCGTGTAATAGCCAGAAATGGTAAGCCATGGCTTCTGAGAACATTAAATGATCAAAGGTTTATGAATGTTAAAGATTTATTTCCTCTAACATCTGTGTCCTACTTGTGTTCTCAACAGACATGGACCAGTTGGTGAAATGTTCTCATGAGCGCTCGGTGCACCTGTTCATCGACTCGCTTGTGAATCAGGATCAGCAGAGCCTGGCTTACCGCTGCAGCTCCAAAGAAGCATTTTACAAGGGCCTGTGTCTCAGCTGCCGCAAGAACCGCTGCAACAAGCTAGGCTACAACGTCAACAAGGTCCGAACAGCTAGGAGCACCAGGATGTACCTCAAGACACGTGAGATGATGCCATACAAAGGTATGTGCATACATCTGATCCGGTTTTATTTAATTTTATTTTATTTGCTAAGACAATATTGCTGGCTTGTTTGGTCTTTTTAGTTGTGCTTTGTTAATGTATTTTTTTAAATGTTTATCTCTCTAGTTTTCCATTACCAGATTAAGGCATATCTCTTTAGCCATAAGCATTTGGCCCTGGACAGTCAGCCTGTGAAAATATCTCTGTATGGAACTCACGATGAGAAACACAACATCCCAGTAGTTCTGTAAGTGCCCATACTTTTGTACACAAATTTGTAATTTTATTGCATACAGAAACTTACATTTTAAAATTTATTCCATTATGGTTGATAATTACTCAGTAACTACTGTTAATTCTGCAGAATTTACTGTATGTAATTGTGAGAAAGGTAAGTCTGGATGTGTTCTGAGAGTTTAAGGAGTTAATGTTACATATGAATTGTACTAAAAAAAAGGTCAAGGAAAGTAGTACTGTCATTTTGGCGATACAGTATGAACATTTCCTGTGTTCCATTACAGGCCGAGCATGATCACCAACACCACCATCTCTTTCCTAGTGACCTCGGATGTGGATGTAGGGGACCTGCTGATGCTCAAGTTCCAGTGGGAGAGCGATTCATACCTGCCAAGCTTCTTCAGTGCCAAACAGTTCCTGATTCGCAAAATGAGAATTAAATCTGGCGAGACGCAAGCCAAGTGAGTATCAGTCATGGATGGCAATGTTTTCCTCAAAATTTCAGCATTTTCTTTTCATTTTCATTCTTGAATTATTTCATTGTACTTGTTCTATAAACATTACTTTCAAGGATTTATACTTGAACTGTAAATAATAAAAACAGCACCCACTTGAATTTCCATTAAAGTTCAAAGACATGCAGTTAGGTTAACATAGGATGGCCTTGGGCTGAAGTGCCCAAGAGTGGCAGCGCGTGCATATGCAGCAGCTTTGTTCTCCTGTGATAAACTAAATTTCGTTGTACATTTGTGCAGTGACTGACAATAAAGGCATTCTATTCTATCTATGAGTGTGTTTTATATATATATATATATATATATATATATATATATATATATATATATATATAGTGTGTATGTATGTTTGTAGTATGTGTGTGTGTGTGTGTGTGTGTGTGTGTATATATATATATATATATATATATATATATATATATATATATATATATATATATATACACACACACACAGTGGTGCTTGAAAGTTTGTGAACCCTTTAGAATGTTCTATATTTCTGCATAAATAGGACCTAAAACATCATCAGATTTTCACACAAGTCCTAAAAGTAGATAAAGAGAACCCAGTTAAACAAATGAGAGAAAAATATTATACTTGGTCATTTATTTATTGAGGAAAATGATCCTTTACATATCTGTGTGTGGTAAAATATTACATATCTGTGAGTGGTAAAAGTATGTGAACCTTTGCTTTCAGTATCTGGTGTGACCCCCTTGTGCAGCAATAACTGCAACTAAATGTTTGGGGTAACTGTTGATCAGTCCTGCACACTGGCTTGGAGGAATTTTAGCCCATTCCACCATACAGAACAGCTTCAACTCTGAGATGTTGGTGGGTTTCCTCACATGAACTGCTCGCTTCAGGTCCTTCCACAACATTTCGATTGGATTAAGGTCAGGACTTTGACTTGGCCATTCCAAAACATTAACTTTATTCTTCTTTAACCATTCTTTGGTAGAACGACTTGTGTGCTTCGGGTTGTTGTCTTGCTGCATGACCCACTTTCTCTTGAGATTCAGTTCATGGACAGATATCCTGACATTTTCCTTTAGAATTCGCTGGTATAATTCAGAATTCATTGTTCCATCAATGATGGCAAGCCGTCCTGGCCCAGATGCAGCAAAACAGGCCCAAACCATGACACTACCACCACCATGTTTCACAGATGGGATCAGGTTCTTATGCTGGAATGCAGTGTTTTCCTTTCTCCAAACATAACGCTTCTCATTTAAACCAAAAAGTTCTATTTTGGTCTCATCCATCCACAAAACATTTTTCCAATAGCCTTCTGGCTTGTCCACGTGACCTTTAGCAAACTGCAGACGAACAGCAATGTTCTTTTTGGAGAGCAGTGGCTTTCTCCTTGCAACCCTGCCATGCACACCATTGTTGTTCAGTGTTCTCCTGATGGTGGATTCATGAACATTAACATTATCCAGTGTGAGAGAGGCCTTCAGTTGCTTAGAAGTTACCCTGGGGTCCTTTGTGACCTTGCCGACTATTACACGCCTTGCTCTTGGAGTGATCTTTGTTGGTCGACCACTCCTGGGGAGGGTAACAATGGTCTTGAATTTCCTCCATTTGTACACAATCTGTCTGACTGTGGATTGGTGGAGTCCAAACTCTTTAGAGATGGTTTTGTAACCTTTTCCATCCTGATGAGCATCAACAATGCTTTTTCTGAGGTCCTCAGAAATCTCCTTTGTTCGTGCCATGATACACTTCCACAAACATGTGTTGTGAAGATCAGACTTTGATAGATCCCTGTTCTTTAAATAAAACAGGGTGCCCACTCACACCTGATTGTCATCCCATTGATTGAAAACACCTGACTCGAATTTCACCTTCAAATGAACTGTTAATCCTAGAGGTTCACATACTTTTACCACTCACAGATATGTAATATTGGATCATTTTCCTCAATAAATACATGACCAAGTATAATATTTTTCTCTCATTTGTTTAACTGGGTTCTCTTTATCTACTTTTAGGACTTGTGTGAAAATGTGATGTTGTTTTAGGTCATATTTACGCAGAAATATCGAAAATTCTAAAGGGTTCACAAACTTTCAAGCACCACTGTGTGTGTGTGTATATATATATATACACACACACATATATATATATAATATATATACACACACAGACACATATGTATATATATGGGCGGCACGGTGGTGTAGTGGTTAGCGCTGTCGCCTCACAGCAAGAAGGTCCGGGTTCGAGCCCCGTGGCCGGCGAGGGCCTTTCTGTGTGGAGTTTGCATGTTCTCCCCGTGTCCGCGTGGGTTTCCTCCGGGTGCTCCGGTTTCCCCCACAGTCCAAAGACATGCAGGTTAGGTTAACTGGTGACTCTAAATTGACCGTAGGTGTGAATGTGAGTGTGAATGGTTGTCTGTGTCTATGTGTCAGCCCTGTGATGACCTGGCGACTTGTCCAGGGTGTACCCCGCCTTTCACCCGTAGTCAGCTGGGATAGGCTCCAGCTTGCCTGCGACCCTGTAGAAGGATAAAGCGGCTAGAGATAATGAGATGAGATGAGATATATATATATATACACACACACACATTATATTTTATATATATATATATATATATATATATACACACACATACACATTATATTTTATATATATATATATATATATATATATATATGTGTGTGTGTGTGTGTATATATATATATATATATATATATATATATATATAAAATGTACATGTACAAAGACCCAATCATATCCATACTAATGTTGCATTCACACTTTAACACTTATATGAATTAATATTATTAATTTTAAATGTAATATATATTTTATATGTTTTTATTTTTTATTAGAAATATTTGATAGAAAATATAAATATTACCTAATTAATGAAGCCTTTCTTAAAAAAAATCAAATGTGTTTAAATTCTATGACTTTAACCCTTAGCTTAAGTTGTGTGACTTGTTCCAAATTTGCACCACATTCAAAATGTGCTGACGAATTTTAGTTAAAATAATTTACATTTTACTTTGAAATATTTGGTTACTTTGAAATGGAGACAAAGTGTAATTTCATCTCATTGTATATAATTGTATCAATAAGACATAGAAATGTAGAACTAAAATATGCCACTTATTACTGACTACATGCTCAGAAAAAAGTTACCAAGCTTTATGAGCACAAAGCTCACATCTGGAGAAAGTGAATATAATGAACCTTTAAAATCTGTTGGACTTTGAGGACCGCTGTTGAACTTTTGAGGGTACCTTTGGGGGGAAAAAAACCCCTGTGAGAAATCAGTTTTATTTTCTAAAGAATCTGTATCAGTATGCAAATTGTTTATGGCTTGTATTCCAGAGTGATTTTCAGACCTAAGGATGTGGAATTTGGGAGCCTCGTTCAGGGCGCTGACAGTGTGACCTTTGTAAAATCCAAAGACAGTCCACAGAGCAAGAAAGAGGAGAGGTAAAAACAAAAGGATAAAAACTAATCCATTATGTACAATCTGGGAACAAGCCAGGCCTGAGTTTCCCAAAAGCATCGCAGCACAAAGATCATCATTAAATAGTAGATCGAGCAGCACAATGAACACTCTCTCCTAGTTAAGATGCTCTTAGCTTTAAGAAGCTTTTGGGAAACCCACCGCAGCTTATTAAGTTTGTATGAGGAGAAAAGTTGAAACCTTGTTGCTAATTGTTTTAATTATTTTTCAGGTTGCATAGGCTTAAAATGCACGGCAGCTTCTTTAAACAGGATGGAATTGTCACAGCGGCAGAGGTGAAAAATCCAGAAATGCAAACGGAGAATACAGTAACGGCAACCACAGAGATGATCACACAGAGTTCCTGAGGTGGTTGCTCTGAACTTTAATGCTACTTGCAATCAAAATAAAGACTTTGGAGATATAGTATAATAATGTCTAAAAAAAATTTAATTGTGGTTGTTGAGCAGAGTGAAATTAGAATCAGAAGGTGTGCCTTTATGTAGCCTATTATTAGAACATAAACTATAAGAAACTACTTGAAAGATTTCTTAATTGTGGCAATAAGATATTTTGTAAATAATTATAGAACAATTTGCTGTTACATATTGCATATGTACGTTATTCCGCGAAATTGAGTCGTACATGAGCTGATAGCTGACGAGGTGCATAATGCCGAGTTGGCTATAAGCCATGTACGATGAGATTGAGTGGAATAACTGTTTGTCTATCCACGTTCACTGGATTTTGAGAAACAGAGCATTTTTATTTTTTGCAAATAAGATAAATAAAAACTTTATACAAAATGTCCGACAAAATCATTTCCGCTTAGAATGTAAACAAACCGGCGAAATGACGAGCAATTTGCAAAAAATTCTATAATCATAATTCTTGAAAAATAAAAAATATATACAGTCTTACTTTCATTCCATACTTTGTTTTTTTTTTGTATTTTTTGGGGTTTTGTTTTCGAGTAGAGTTTTTATTTCATCCTCAGTTGGTTCAGCAGTACGTTCCGCCATTTTGTTTTTCTCTACTCACAGTATATGAGCTGATATCCTAGTAGTAGAGCAGCCTATCAGAGCACATGATTGCTCATATCCAGTGAATGTGGATAGAATAATGCATATTACGTTCTATGTTACATCCTTTGGTATTAATGCTACTTTTAAATTCATAATTGTCGGACCCTCTTTTTATTTAATACGGCTCGTGGCCTAAATATCTGTTAACATTTTAGATCTATGAATCAATGCTACATTAGAGCTACCTCTGCTGATCGTCCTAATTAGGAATTCACAACTACTCACTTTTCTTCACATATACTGTATTTAATACACAGATTTGTACAATTCCAGGAAAATGATGTATTTTTTTTAGCATTGGGATTTCAAATGTATAATATTGTATGTGTAATATGACTGTAATGTATATTTGCACTCCAACCAAATGCCCTTGATGTATATTTTTAGTAAATATATGAGTGATTCCACGCTTATGGGTACTGAAATGGGGACATGAACTTATTTTTAAAAATTCACCTAAAACCATTTCTTTTTTTTACCATCAGGTCACAAAACATGTAATCTTTAATGAATGATATGTTAAAAGACAACTTTAATTTTCTGAGATGTAATAAAAACATATTTATATGCCAAAGTCAGAACGTAACAGAAGTGTTGTGGACATATATATTCTCAATTTTAACAATGTAGAATTACTTTTTGAAACATAGGAAGGTGATGTTTTAGCAAATATAATTAATAAACGTGTAGTAGAATAAACATACACATTCTTTCAATAAGATTAACATGGTATATAGCTAGATTGTAATTAATTTGTAACAGACGCGAGATGGACAATCGTAACAGAAGTAATGTAACAGACATCATTTTGGAACTCATAGGCTTGACTTTGGCATATAAATATGTTTTTATTACATCTCAGAAAATTAAAGTTATCTTTTAACATATCATTCATTAAAGATTACATGTTTTGTGACCTGATGGTAAAAAAAGAAATGGTTTTAGGTGAATAAGTTCATGTCCCCATTTCAGTACCCATAAGCGTGGAATCGCTCATATACAAACAATTTGGGTACAGGGGTTTATACACCCCTACTCATTCACATTTTTTTCTGTATTTTGACTATTTTCCATGGCAGCACGGTGGTGTAGTGGTTAGCAAGAAGGTCCTGGGTTCAAGCCCAGTGGCTGGCGAGGGCTTTTCTGTGTGGAGTTTGCATGTTCTCCCCGTGTCCACATGGGTTTCCTCCGGGTGCTCCGGTTTCCCCCACAGTCCAAAGACATGCAGGTTAGGTTAACTGGTGACTCTAAATTGACCGTAGGTGTGAATGGTTGTCTGTGTCTATGTGGAATTAAAGTGCTACTGTATTACTATCTTTAGACAGGAGATGAAGGCAATGCAGCGGCACGGTGGTGTATTGGTTAGCACAGCAAGAAGGTCCGGGTTCGAGCCCCGTGGCCGGCGAGGACCTTTCTGTGTGGAGTTTGCATGTTGTCCGCGTGGGTTTCCTCCGGGTGCTCCGGTTTCCCCCACAGTCCAAAGACATGCAGGTTAGGTTAACTGGTGACTCTAAATTGAGCGTAGGTGTGAATGTGAGTGTGAATGGTTGTCTGTGTCTATGTGTCAGCCCTGTGATGACCTGGCGACTTGTCCAGGGTGTACCCCGCCTCTCGCCCGTAGTCAGCTGGGATAGGCTCCAGCTTGCCTGCGACTCTGTAGAACAGGATAAGCGGCTACAGATAATGGATGGATGGACTACTTTCCACATTGTAGAAGAATACTGAAGACATCGAAACGTTGAAGACATCTGGAATGATGTGGTAAACAAAAGTGTTTAAAAAAACAAAATAGGTTTTCATATTTTAGGTTCTTCAAAGTACACAGCGTTTTACCTTGACGCTTTGCACACTATTGGCATTATCTTAACCAGCTTCATGAGGTAGTCACCTGGAATGCTTTTCAATTAACAGCTGTGCCTCGTTAAAAGGTAATTAGTGGATGAGTTTCTTGCTTCTTAATGCATTTGAGATCAAACAGTAAATAATAAATATACAGTAAATGGCTCTATTCCACAACTGGAGTAATCCATCCAGTATTATGTTAAGAACCGCTTGAAAGTAAAGAGAAACAACATTCATCATTACTTTAAGACATGAAGTGAGGTTTTTTTTTTAATTAATAAAAATAAAGAAAAACCATTGAATCAGAAGGTGTGTCCAAAATTGTGACTGGTACTATGTAAATGAAGAATTCCTCTATGTATAGACTCCAAAAGACATTTAAATCTATAGATTTTATCTGACGTAGCCTGAATTTTCCAAAATCATTGGAGCACAGAGATTATAGCTACATGACAGATCCATATTGACCCCTAACCATGCAAATAGTGATCAATTTGACTTGAGGATGCATTTGGATTGTATATAGTGCCTTTTCTGTGTAATCACTGTAAGTACTTTGTTTGTGCAATGTATAGTTCAATAAATAAAAATGCTTGATGTAACCAAGGTCTGTAAATCATTTCCCAGGGCTTTGAACACTTTGAAGCAAGGACATTTCAGAATTCCTGTTCATCACTGTCTCAAAAACCATTGTATTGGAATTAGAGGACATTTTTAGGTAACTGTTACACTTGTGTAGGCTTTATAGGATTGAATATTGGCCAACTGCTTCAATACATTCCAACCATTTAGGTTTTACTTTGTAGTAAAAGAAGCAACTGCTGTAATCTGATGGACAGGAACCATTGGAGACACACAAACATGTATGCCTTTCGAGCGGCCATAAGCACACAGTTGGTTGTAGTAAAGGTTTTCATTCCAGTGTTCCGTGTGTGTGTGTGTGTCCAAAGGACTGAGCAGCTGTATGTGGACGCTTGAGAATTTCACACACCATGTGATTCTGTTCACTATGCATGCTCTCACTGCACAGGATGACTTACACAGAGAGAGAGAGAGAGTGTGTGTGTGTGTGTGTGTGTGTGTGTGTGTGTGTGTGTGTGTGTGTGTGTGTGTGTAACTAGCACTGTTGGTAAAAGTTCAGAGGTAGAGACGGTGCCATGTTATGCACCAAAGTGTTAATTCAGGGCTTGATGTTCAAATCGAAAATTACAAAATTTCAAATATAATTTTGATTGTAGATTTTAGCAGCTTGGGCATAGGGCTTGATGAGATATGATGTTTTGGGGAATTTCCCCCATTTGTCTCCCTAATTTGGTCACCAGACAACTCCAACCCACCAACCAGCTCTCGTAAACCTCCTAACATGACCATCTCTTGACAATAGGGTTGCACCCCTCAGATGCTAGTGAGATAATTAAATAATATTGGCTGGCATTGAGTGGTATATCAGATATATTCCATTCAGCTAGCATGATACTGAACGAGTCAAAGACGAGTATCTGAATGGAATATATCTGATATAACACGAAAAAAAGCCAGACATTACTATTATCTCATTCTCATTATCTCTAGCCGCTTTATCCTGTTCTACAGGGTCGCAGGCAAGCTGGAGCCTATCCCAGCTGACTATGGGCGAAAGGCGGGGTACACCCTGGACAAGTCGCCAGGTCATCACAGGGCTGACACATAGACACAGACAACCATTCACACTCACATTCACACCTACGGTCAATTTAGAGTCACCAGTTAACCTAACCTGCATGTCTTTGGACTGTGGGGGAAACCGGAGCACCCGGAGGAAACCCACGCGGACACGGGGAGAACATGCAAACTCCACACAGAAAGGCCCTCGCCGGCCCCGGGGCTCGAACCCAGGACCTTCTTACTGTGAGACAACAGCGCTAACCACTACACCACCGTGCCGCCCCATTATTATTATTATACACATTCTTTTCAGGTGTTCAGTGCATCTTTCTCTTTCAAAATTCTCTCAAAATCTTCCATATTTAATGAAGAAAACCTGGCGGCCATGTTTGTTTACAAATTCTCGCAGTTGCTCACTAGCGTGGAAGTTTTACATCTCCGACGTGTAACGTCATGTCTTGACAACCATGCACTATCATAAACCGTATTCAACGCTCATTCTCCATTGGGTAGAGTGACGTAATACACGTAGGATAAGCGATATGCTAACAATATTGCATGCTATCAAACCAAATGAATGAAACCCGCTAGAAGTGAATAGAACACATGTTTGTACTCCATTGAAAAAGTGTCCTGTATGGATAATAATACATTTTAAACAACATTCGAACAGGAAAAAAACACTAGACTAGGCTCTGAAAGTCCATTAAAAGGAAGTTCCTCAGGTTGTCATAAATCAATAGTATTCAGACAATTTATTAAAGTAAAAATATCTCCATTTTGAATCTTTTGAATGAATAACTTGTAAAACCATAAGCAGGCCTTTAATTTGTAAATGACACTACTTTAAATATGACTCTGAAGGCTGTCACTGGATCAGATGTTGGAAAAAGTCTCCTCAGGCCAGCTAGACGTCCAGGATCATGCTTGGTATCAAAGTTCCAGCAGCTAGGTGATTATAGTGGAGGTGTGAGGGGATTTTTTTTTTTATATGTTTGGCACCTGTTCGAGAGTTACCTGTTATGGCATTGCTATGATGTGACGGGATGAGCACTCATATGGATGTGATTAAGGAGAGAGTGTGATATACCTATGGCATGCAAAATGATTCACAGCTCATTGTGTGTGTGTGGGGGGGGGTATACTGATGCCGAATTAATGTTAAATTTTGGTTCCTTGTGTCTCTTATTAACAGTCCACTGTGAGACAGTAATCCTTTGGAATGGCTTTGGAATGAACTGTCACGCCTGGACAATCCTTCCACTAATCCATCATCATGTAGCTGCTATCAAACTCTCTCCGCTTCTCTCTTATCTCTAACTTTACCCGCGAAGATGTTATGAAACATGGTGAGAGGCAGACGCATATCAGTGCAGCCTTACGGCCTCCGACTGGAGGTCATGTTGCACCACACACTGCTGCAAGAGGAGAGAAATGATTAATGTATTCATTTTTAGACATCAAGACAGACGCCACTGAGCAATCTGACTGTCTTACACCAGTGCTTCATGTCACGCCACTTTGTGAGGGCTTTAGGCCAAAAACTCTGGCTGAAAACCATTCTTTCATAGAATTTGAAAAAACATACAATAACTAGAAGGGCATTTGGTAGAGTGCATACCTTGGCCAAGCAACATATTATCAACATCAAAATCAAATCACTTGAAAATAGGATAATACTAAAGCTGTACACCAAATTTCATCCAAATCTGTTCACTACTTTTTGAGTTACTTTGGGAAAAGGCAAAAAAAAAAATCTGGATCTGCATACATATCTGAATCCTGGATCCACATACATATCTGGATTTGCATTAAAATCTAAGCAATAGTTCCTTGGCCCATGGCCCACCTTTCCACCAAATTTCATCCAAATCCGTTAACTACTTTTTGAGTTACTTAGGGAACAAGCAAAAAAAAAAAAATCTGGATCTGCATACACATCTGGATCCTGGATCCACACTCATAACCGGATTTGCATCAAAATCTAATCAATTGTTCCTTGGCTCATGGCTCACCTTTCCACCAAATTTCATCCAAATCCGTTAACTACTTTTTGAGTTACTTTGGGAACAAACAAAAAAATTCTGGATCTGCATAAATATATGGATCCTGGATCCACATACATATCCAGATTTGCATCAAAATCTAATCAATTGTTCCTTGGCACATAGCTCACCTGTTAGGTAGGACTGGGACTGTTTTGGCCTCTAGAGGCCGCTGTTATTTCCTTATCTTGTCATGTTTGTTTTGGCCTCTAGAGGCCGCCACTGTTTCTGTGTTTTGTGTTTTTGTTTTGACAGCCATGTGCCTTTGTTTTTCCATGTGCCTTGTGCCCCGCCTAGTCCTCATTATTGTCACCTGTGTCCTATTTAGTTTGTGTATATATACTTCCTCAGTTTAGCCTCTTGTCATGGAGTCTTTGTGCTGTTATGTTTAGCTCCAGTAACCTCTGTTCTGTGGTCCTTGCCTGTGTCTTTGTGGTTTTTGTACTTTGCTTTCTTTTGGACTTTGTGTTTACCATTTTTGGATCTTCTGAGCGTTTGTATTTTTGCTGCCTCTTTTCTGGTTTTTGACTCTTTGTTTTGACTTTGAACTTTTGTTTTTTTCCCGGTTATCTTCTGAGCGTTTGGATTATACTTTTGTTTTTGCCTTGGATTGTAAATATTGTAAATAAACTGTTTTTCTACTCTACTTTTGCCTCACTCCTCTGCACTTGAGTCATTCCCCTGGTGGCCTAGTGGGGGTTTGTTGGCTCACTACACCAGCGACCCAGGTTTGATCCCCAGCGAAACCCTAACATCACTGTTACATCAAATTTCATCCCAATCTGTTCACTACTTTTTGAGTAACAGTGAGAACAAACAAACAATGGCCAAAATATAACCTCCTCCCTCAAAGTTGGTGGAGGTAATTAAAATTTTCCCTTCTAACATTTTCAGAAATTACTTAATCTTTCTTCTAACATATAGCATAATCCTTTTATAAGGGCATCTTTTTTAACTTATAGTATTTTTTTCCCCTCAAAACTATTGATATCCCTTTAAAAAGTATTTAGATAAATGCAAATAAATTGCCTTCCTCGAAAAGTGTTTGAAAAAAAAATGCTCCTAATTTCCAAATAGTCTCTAAAAAAGTACTTGGCCCCATATTTCAGAATGTAAGAAGTAAATCTGTTGAATGCTGCAGTGATAGGATGATTGAGAAATTCAGAACTATTTTTGCATTTTAGTGCATGAAGGTCTCTATCTGTGCATTAAGAAATGAGTAAATTTTTGCAGAACGTTTTGTTGAATTAGTCAGCTGATGTAGCTTGGTGTTTTGGGTGTGTCCCGCATCAGTATGGCATGTCAAGGTTAATGTGTCTATAAATCCCAGGCTCCATAAATACACTTCTTACATCAAAGCCATTGGTCTCTCTGAACAATGGCATGTAAAACATAAGGACATGGACACAATCATGTTTCTGTAGGCACGAGGACAAGCAAGCAGCGAACAGCAAAGAGAAGCTGTTTGATATTTGTCTGTTTTTCTGCTGCTGTAAAGCAGTTCCTTTTTAAAGGCTTCTGGTTGTTATTAACAGACAATGATGCATTGTTTTATTGCTGTTCTGTTCATCTGAACATTACAGTGGAATTGAGTATTTCTCCAAATGCAAGAAAATATCTCATCTCATTATCTCTAGCCGCTTTATCCTGTTCTACAGGGTCACAGGCAAGCTGGAGCCTATCCCAGCTGACTACGGGCGAGAGGCGGGGTACACCCTGGACAAGTCGCCAGGTCATCACAGGGCTGACACATAGACACAGATAACCATTCACACCTACGGTCAATTTAGAGTCACCAGTTAACCTAACCTGCATGTCTTTGGACTGTGGGGGAAACCGGAGCACCCGGAGGAAACCCACGTGGACACGGGGAGAACATGCAAACTCCACACAGAAAGGCCCTCGCCAGCCACGGGGCTCAAACCCAGGACCTTCTTGCTGTGAGGTGACAGCGCTAACCACTACACCACCGTGCCACCCTGCAAGAAAATATATATTTTTTAAATAATTGTGCATAATGGTGCCAAAGGAATGACTCAATTAATGAAGGAATGTGTGCATTGTTAATAAGTGCCTACAGTAGGCTACACACCATTATTGGGTTTGTGGTTAAAGTTATAGTCAGCGATGTCAGGAAGATCAAAAAAGTCAATTGAACATCAAGTGACATCTAATGGTGAACGCAAACATGACATCTAGTATCAGAATCTCAAGCTCAGACTTATGGACAATAAAATACAAGAGACAGCACTAAGAAGTGAAGTATACAGTATGAGTATTAAAATTATTAGAAATATAGGACTGGTTTTATATAGAGTTACATTATGGTGACATACTGTATACCGATCAACCATAATATTATGACCACTGATAGGTGAAGTGAATAACATTGATTATCTCATTTCAATTGCACCTATCAAGGGGTGGGATATATTAGGCAGCAAGAAAGAGAACAGTCAGTTCTTGAAGTTGATGTGTTGGCAGCAGGAAAAATGGGCAAGTGTAAGGATCTGAGCGACTTTGACAAGGGCCAGATTGTGATGGCTAGATGTCTGGGTCTGAGCATCTCCAAAATGGCACATCTTGTGGGGCGTTCCCAGTATGCTATGGTTAGTACCTACCAAAAATAATCCAAGGAAGGACAACTGGTGAACCGGTGACAGGGTCATGGGTGTCAAAGACTCACTGCTTCACATGGGGCACAAAGGCTAGCCCATATGGTCCAATCCCACAGAAGAGCTACTGTAGCACAAACTGCTGAAAACCTTAATGCTGGCTAAAACAGAAAGGTGTCCCACCCTTTGACAGGTGCCATTGTAATGAGATAATCAATGTTATTCACTTCACCTGTCAGTGGTCATAATGTTATGACTGACCGGTGTGTACAGGATACGTGATATCATCAAGGAGTCTCAGTATCTTTTGTATCAGTCCAAAAGATAAGTTTTCCACAGTGGGAAATTCATCAGGAAATGGGAGGGTTGTGGCAGGAAAGGCATCCAGTGTAAAACTCATCTCATCTCATTATCTCTAGCCGCTTTATCCTGTTCTACAGGGTCACAGGCAAGCTAGAGCCTATCCCAGCTGACTACGGGCGAAAGGCGGGGTACACCCTGGACAAGTCGCCAGGTCATCACAGGGCTGACACATAGACACAGACAACCATTCACACTCACATTCACACCTACGGTCAATTTAGAGTCACCAGTTAACCTAACCTGCATGGCTTTGGACTGTGGGGGAAACCGGAGCACCCGGAGGAAACCCACGCGGACACGGGAAGAACATGCAAACTCCACACAGAAAGGCCCTTGCCGGCCACGGGGCTCGAACCCGGACCTTCTTGCTGTGAGGCGACAGCGCTAACCACTACACCACCGTGCCGCCCTCAGTGTAAAACTATACTCCAATTAATATGACATGTGGATCAATAGGGTCCACATGGACCCTGACCTGGCAACAGTGCTGGACAAGGGAGAAAATGATGATAAGCGCTAAGGCAGGTAATTTTTTAAGAAGCGTTTTTGTTATATTTCTTGAAATTCCCTTTACACCCTGAAAGCAATGAATAAATCAAATGCTCTGACAATAAAAAATAAAATAATTAGTTATCTGTAGCAGTTGCAGGGCTGTAAAAATCCCATCCAATCATTTCATTCGGTAAAAATGAAATGATTGGATGGCCTGTCTACCTGTCTACCTACATAGCTGTGCACATTACATGTGACCAGAGTCTTCCACAAGGCTAGGCAGACATACTGCTAAAGCTAGCGAGCCAGTTGACAGCTGAGAGTACGAACTCTCACTAACATGCTTGTTGTTTACATTCATTATGATAATGTTTGGTGTTTTCTTACATGTGAATGAGACATGAGGTAATTAGATATAACAATGATGCACTATGCTCCTCCCCCAACTCTCTGTCTTGTGGCCTCATCCTCCAGCAGTAATCAGGCGGTGCGCGTTCATGTGTGACATTGGAGGGAAAACTGAAGGGAAGAGTTTGGGATTTTTAGGTATGATACTTTCAAAATCTAGCTTACTTTTGTTCCTTTCTCCAAAATGACCTACCCTAGCTTTAACTTCGAGAGAGAGAGAACAAAAGAACGGCTAGGAAGGGAATGACTGTTTGTAGCCAATATAAGGTAAGTAACTTGTTTTGTGGATGATCCATACATATCAAAGAGGGATAGTCTTGGGCAAAACGTCAGAGCCACTTCCAGTACTCTCTGGAGTGCCACAGGGCTCTATACTTGGACCCTTGTTGTTCCTTGTGTTTGTCAACGATCTACCCTGCGTAGTCACGTCATCGTCTGTTGCATTATACGCCGACGACACTAAGTGTTATCATGCAATTAACACTTCTGAGGGCAGTGCATGCCTGCAAAACGATCTTGACAGCATATGCAGTTGGTGTGATCTCTGGAGGATGGACCTCAATCTGTCTAAGTGTGGGCTTCTGTCATTCACGAGAAGCTCCAGGCCTCTGCTGACCACATACCAACTGAAGGATGCGCTTGTCAAAACGACTGAGTCACAGAAAGACCTTGGTGTTACAGTCACGCCATATCTCAAGTGGAACTCTTATGTCCAATTGGTTTTAGCTAAAGTGAGTAAAATGTTGGGCTATGTTAGAAGATCTACTTTTGAGGTTAGAGATATCAAGGTGTGGAAATCACTTTGCATCTCTCTGGTTAGAAGCTGTTTGGCGTACTGCTCTCAGGTCTGGGCTCCGCAATCAGTTATCCTGCTCTACTCAGTTGAGAGAATCCGGAGACGTGCAACTAAATATATTTTATCACTTTCGTTTAGATCAGATGTTAACTACAAGGACAGATTGTTAAAGATAGGACTCCTTCCTTTGTGTTACTGGCATGAGTACCTGGATCTTGTTTATCGTTTTAAATCTATGTCAACAGATCATAATATTTCTATTAGTGTACCTAGAAGGTTGACTAGGCGATTAGATTTGTCTAAGGGAACTATGTTAAATATACCTAAGACTAATACTGTAACTTTTCAGACCAGTTTTTATATTTGGTGTCCTAGAATCTGGAATGTTTTACCCCTGTATTTAAGGAATTTGAATCAGTTACTTTCACAGTTTAAGAAGAACCTTTTTTTATATTGTAGTAATTTAACTAGGCTTTATTTTGATATTGATAGACCACAGACTTTTAAATCCGTGTGTGTAAAATGTCATACATGTCGGCCAATCTGGGCGGCACGGTGGTGTAGTGGCTAGCGCTGTCGCCTCACAGCAAGAAGGTCCGGGTTTGAGCCCCGTGGCTGACGAGGGCCTTTCTGTGTGGAGTTTGCATGTTCTCCATGTGGGTGTGCTCCGGTTTCCCCCACAGTCCAAAGACATGCAGGTTAGGTTAACTGGCGACTCTAAATTGACCATAGGTGTGAGTCTATGTGTCAGCCCTGTGATGACCTGGCGACTTGTCCAGGGTGTACCCCGCCTTTTGCCCGTAGTCAGCTGGGATAGGCTCCAGTTTGCCTGCGACCCTGTAGAACAGGATAAAGCGGCTAGAGATAATGAGATCAGATGTCGGCCAATCTCCACCCTCGGCACCAGTTTGTGCTGCTTTTATTCTGTATACTTCTAGGCCGTTTTTTTTCCTTTTTCTGATATGTTTTATTTATTTATTTATTTGTTTGTTTGTTTGTTTATTGTACTATTTTAATTTTTGTAATTTTGTGGGACCTCAGGTATTGGAGCTTATTGTTTTGTTGATGGATTCCCTGCCATTTAATCGATGAAGTTTATAAATAAAAAAAATAAAATATTAGATTTCTGTATGGTGGTGGAGTGGTTAGCACTGTTGCCCCACAGCAAGAAGGTCCTGGGTTCGAGTCTAGCAGCCGGCGAGGGCCTATCTGTGTGGAGTTTGCATGTTCTCCCCGTGTCTGTGTGGGTTTCCTCCGGGTGCTCCGGTTTCCCCAACAGCCCAAAGACATGCAGGTTAGGTTAATTGGTGGCTCTAAATTGACCGTAGGTGTGAATTGTTGTTTGTCTCTGTGTCAGCCCTGCGATAACCTGGCTACTTGTCCAGGGTGTACCCCGCTAGAGGTCTGCACAGGACAGAATTTTCAGTCCCGCTCCCGCCCGCTCCCGCATTGTGCAGTCCCGCTCCCGCCCGCTCCCACAAAGAATTATGATTTTCAGTCCCGCTCCCGCTCGCAAATCCCGCATGATGCAGACTTTCGCGTTATTTCTCACAAAAGTTCTTGTCATTGGCTTGGGGAATTAAACATGCTGAGCTTAGCTGAGCTCTCCACTGACCGATCCTTCACCTAGCGCACATAGCGAGGGTGCGCGATGCCAGGCGGCATGCGCAGCGGAGGCTTTACAGAGATACCCATTGTGAGCTTCACTAGAGGAGCTCTGCTCTTCTGCCATGATCGGAGATCTCAAACACGGAAGAGCGGAAAGGAATCGGAAACGTACGCGAGATTAGACCACTGTGGCAGCGGGGGCGTGGCCAAGCAGCAGTCTGTGAATGGAGGGCGGGGTCGGGGAAGGTAAGTGGCTAGGTCATTACACCTGATGTCAATTTGTGTGTGTGTGTTTGTTGCAGGGATGGAGTATAAAGGGAGGGGGAGAGGAGCGAAGAGGGATTCGCTCCCCGACCACAACACGTGTGAGTGTGTGAGTGAAAGAAAGAAAGCTGAAAAGCTCAATAAAGTGAGTGGGTGTGAACACAAACTCTCGCCTGCCGTGCTTCTGTGCTCCACCCACATCGGGGATTACTACAGTGGTGCTGAAACCCGGGACGCACATCACTTTATTGAGCTTTTCAGCTTTCTTTCTTTCGTTCACTCACTCACTCACTCACTCACACACACACACACACACACACGTGTTGTGGTCAGGGAGCGAATCCCTCTTGTCTCCTCTCCCCCTCCCTTTATACTCCATCCCTGTAACAAACAAACACACACATACAAATTGACATCAGGTGTAATGACCTAGCCACTTACCTTCCCCGCCCCCGCCCTCCATTCACAGATTGCTGCTTGGCCACGCCCCCGCTGCCACAACCACATCCGCAAATTTAGGCATCTTAAAATGTTTTTATTAATGCCAAATAAAATATCCAGCACAAATTGTATATGATAGACATAAATTTATAATTTATAAATTTTATTTTAAACACGTTTTTAGTTAGTGGGACTGCAGCTTATCACCTCTCCCGCCCACGCCCGCATTGTGCACTCCCACTCACTGGCGGCTCGTTAATAGGGGCGATTTGGGCGACGCACTCCCAAACAGGGAGGGAGATTTTTTTTTTATCTACTCCGACTACCACGGCAACAGTAATGTCATTGTCCAATCAGGCTAAGGTCGCGCCTGGTGTAGCCACGCCCTTTTGGGGCGATTTCTGTCAGGTTCAGATTTGCCCCAAAATCTCCCATTGACACTAATGGTACGTACGTTTTTTTTCGAAAATCATGTTCCCAATGCATTTTCTATTGGGTTTTATGTGCTCGCACAAGCAGCGTGCTTACGTCATACGCCTGTTGCGCCGCGCAAGTGTTGCCAGATTGGGCAGTTTTAAGTGCTTTTTGGCGGGTTTTGAACATAATTTTGGGCTGGAAAACGCAACTTGCGCGGGAAATGTGTGAACATTCTATAAAGAAGATGGCGGCGAGTGTTGAGTGCAACAATACGATAGCGTCTCTGAAAGAAGTTCCCTTTAGTCGTCGTACCAATGAGGAGAAAACGGCAATCAAACAGCTAGGACCTCCTAGACCGAATTTAAACATCAAGCAAGTGTCTACGAAGGGGGAGAAGACCTACTCAAGAGGTTTTAACAAGAACTGGTACCACCAGAAAACTTGGCTAGCTGGCTGTGATGTAGTCAATGCTCTTTTTTGCTACCCTTGCGTTCTCTTCCACCCTGGAAGTAGCACAGCAGACGGTACAGTGATATCTGATATTTGAATTTACTAGGCAAAAGTTGTTTGTGTGTGTGTGTGTGTGTGTTACCAATGGCAGTTTAACATTGCCATGTTTTTGTTTTACCAATGGCAGTTTAACATTGCCATGCTTGGAATATTTCAGTAGCCTCAAGTTCTCTCTGACTTGGTGTAAATTAAGCATATTTTCAGTTTTTATATATTGTACAGTATGTGTTCATTGGAGCCAGCAGGACCTTACCTTTTTTCCAACTTGTTAAGCCAAGTTGCACTGACTACAAAACCTTGTGTAACCTTGTGTGTCTCATCTCATCTCATTATCTCTAGCCGCTTTATCCTTCTACAGGGTCGCAGGCAAGCTGGAGCCTATCCCAGCTGACTACGGGCGAAAGGCGGGGTACACCCTGGACAAGTCGCCAGGTCATCACAGGGCTGACACATAGACACAGACAACCATTCACACTCACATTCACACCTACGGTCAATTTAGAGTCACCGGTTAACCTAACCTGCATGTCTTTGGACTGTGGGGGAAACCGGAGCACCCGGAGGAAACCCACACGGACACGGGGAGAACATGCAAACTCCACACAGAAAGGCCCTCGCCGGCCCCGGGGCTCGAACCCAGGACCTTCTTGCTGTGAGGCGACAGCGCTAACCACTACACCACCGTGCCGCCCAACCTTGTGTGTATATAGCTAAATAACTAAAGCCTTTTGTGTTCATTGACATGCTTGTAATACTTTAAATTTCCTTTTAGGGCATGGCTTTCTGGAGGAATTCTTGGGGGAAAAAAACTGCAGAATTTATTTAGAATTATTATTTGTTGTTAAAATGGTGCAATTCCATATAAAAAAAACCCCCACATAATTAAGCTGCACATGTTTGTTTGATGGTTATATGCTTTTCTTCATCTTTTTCAAAACTTAAATAAACACTTGTTTTGGATTTATATCCTGCCACTTTAATTGCATTCTTTAGAATTGAAGAAATTAGAATATGTTTATAATTAAGAATTTGTGTCTACTTATTATAGAATACTGGAAAAATATGAGAAAATAAATGAGTAATGTAATACTAATTGATTGTGATGCCAAATGTTTTGCTTTGAAGGCTTCACAATGAATCTTCCTTAGTTTTAGCCTGGCAAGCCAGACTAAATGTGAATATTTGCCACTCATAGGCAAAAATATTTTTGGCCGCTAGGCGGGTGGGTCTAGTTTACTAGGCTACCTTATGCCGCTTTTCCACTACAAACGCGGCTGAGCCGTGCCGTGCCGAGTCGAGCTGAGTCGAGCTGAGCGGGGCTGTTGGAGTTGCATTTCGACTACAACCGCGCTGAACCGTGCTGGCTGGAAGTGGGTGGACACATTGGGTGGAGTTAGCGAAAGTGGGTGGACGTCACGTGATGTCGTTAAGCAGCGCAAACAGTGACATCAGTGACAGTGGCGGAACAAGTCAGAGCCGGGCCGGTTCTGGTCGTGCTGGTTTTTGGTAGTCGAAACGCGAGCCGTGTCGGGCTGAAGTGAGCTGAAGCGAGCTGAAGTGAGCTGAAGAAGGGTAGTGGAAATGGGCCATTAGTTTGCCACCTTTAACTTGTTCAGTGTTGCCACCTAGTGGAGAGAAGAGATATTGTCTATATTGATATCTGAATTTACCAGGCAAAAACAAGTTCGGCCAATTGATTTGCTACCTAGGTCAATTTACTTCAGTCCTGTGGACATTTATGGTCCGTGTAGACATCACGGGGGAAAATTGCCCCCCCCCCTGAAAAAAAATTCAGGAGCCGCCACTGCTCCCACTCCTGCCCGCGCCCGCAATGAGCTTTCAAAATTTGTCCCGCGCCGCACTGCTTTGCGGCGGGTCCCGCGGGACTCCCGCGGGAGTGCAGGGCTCTATACCCCGCCTCTCACCCATAGTCAGCTGGGATAGGCTCCAGCTTGCCTGTGACCCTGTAAAACAGGATAAGCGGCTACAGATGATGAATGAATGAATGGATGGATGGATTTCTGTATGTTATTTTCTTACGATTAAAAATATAGAAATATAGAATAGGGTAGAATTTGTGCAGCAAAGTGTATTGGTATTGGTAATAATCCTTTATTATTGCTGTGCGTCTCCAGTTCGGGAGGGGGCGCTAGAGAAAAACAAAAACGCTCATAGAAAAAAAACCTGTATGTGTCAGTGATGCCGTCATTTCTTTAACGTTTATTATTAAAAACTGAGGGCCAAAGGAGGATTATTTGGATTTTTTTTTAAACCAATCGCTTCGTCTTGAAGCGATCTCAGGACATCCGAAATGTCAGCCAGCGCAGTTTATGTGTTAGATCTGAAAGGCAAGGTAAGGTAACGGGAACTACCTGCTACTGGCTAATGCTAATCCTCTAATCACTTCAGTCATTCACTGTTGCTAGCTAGCTAACTAGCTGTTTCCACCTGTATTCTTTCATACCCCGCCTCTTGCTTTATCCAGCGTTCTTAGACGCGCTCGACCAATCAGAAAGCTATTTTAATAAACGTGATTACAGGATTAACCAATCCTTGAGAAGGATATGGAATGTACGCGGGAAAACGGGTGGGATTTGAGATTTGGGTTCAAAAAGAAGAACTGAAATTTATTTCAAGCTCTGTACGCCCTGTTTTTGTTGTTAGTGATAATAATATTCATAATAATTTTAAGCTAATTAAACTCTGTAAAGTTGCAGCGAGTACACTCGTTAGCGAACACTAGCTAACATGCTAGTTAGCAAACATTAGCTCGTTTATTTAGCTGCGCCGCTGCCAAGTCATCCTTCTGAAGAGAACAGTTAGCTCATCGCTTCTTCACCATGTTAAATATATCCAGAAGTGTTTTATTATTTTTCCCCCCACGTCTAAACTAGATAAATGTAATTGATTTTTAGGTTAAAATGTGTATTTTCTATAAAACATCCCTGTATTTAATACATTCTGTGGTAAAATGGATGACTTGACTGAATGTAGATATTTAATATGACTGAATTACTAATAATTAAATATACTTGTACATGTATACTCATTGGACGGTTTTATAGATGTATATTACCACATTTTTTGGGATTTAAATGACAGAAGGCCTCGTGTTGGACTTGTCAAGGTCAGTGTGCAAGTCCAAGCTTCCTAATTTCACTCTTTAGACCTCAATATTCAAATATAAAACACTTCTGTAAACTTGGGGTTCATGTTGTGTTTGAGTGTGGGATGACTGAAGCACTCCTTTAGTGCAGAGTTACAGGAAAGCAACCTATTATTATTATTATTATTATTATTATTGTTATTTGTATTTGGGCTGTTTCACAATCAGGGTAAACTTTTTCAGGTCCACAGTAGAATAGTTCAAAAATTAAACCTCAGGTTTTTGTGTTTCTCCGCTGCTGAAAATGACCTTTTGAGATTGAAATGAACTGCGTAGAATTCCAGAGCTACCAAAAACCTCATATACCGGGTGTGTAAGTCATACCTGTCAACTTTGAGGTTTGAAAAAAAGGGATATTTCCCAGATTTTTAACTCAAAATAAGGGAAAATTTCGGAAAGTCATACCCTTCACCAAAAGTGGGTGTGTAGTTGAATGGGGGGCAATTTTCTATCTAGTATTTGGGCAATTCCATGTAAATGTCAACCTCACCATGCAAAAATAAAGCAACATGTAATACATCAAAACCACTCCCAGAGATATCACCTAGGCCTGTATTTTACAGATGTGAATAAGTTGAACCAATTTGTCACAAGAATTGTTCCCTTCACCTTCACTACTTTAGCTAATGACACGAATAACTTTGATCATGTACAATTCTATATTATTGCCACAAGCCACAGAAATGTATGCTAAAATCCACAAAACAGCAAAACAATAGCCATTTTAAATATTATTTAAGAACTTTGATAGTTTTAGCTGATATTTAGAGAGTTTTTCAAAGGGTTATGGTGGTTAAATTGCTGATTTTCTAAACATATGCCATGTCTATTTCAGACGCGTCACATCCATAACAGAATTTCGTCACATCCATAACGCTGACTTTTCCTTCCGAAACTCTGCATGAAATACCAAATATTTTAAGCAAAGATTTTTTTAATATTCACCTTGGACCCCTCTATCAAATGGATATCTCCATTTCGACATTAGGTTTACAATTTCACAGAGTTTGATAAAAATGTACAGTCACCCAAGAAAAGTGATACTTTTTCTGTCACGTCCATAACGCATCTTTTATTGGCATTTTCTGGCATGCCCGAGATGTACTATGGGAATTGTTCTTGTTCTATCACTTCTCCAGTATGGTACAGCCTTAAAATATGCAACACCTGTTTAAATACTGGGAGACAATAAAACATGCACTGGGTCATTTGTTGCCATTTTGAGTTCAAGTGTCACGTCCATAACGCTGGAATTGCTCATTTGTGATTTCCTGTACTCTGGTGCATGTTGGTGATAGCCAAGACCCAAACTCAATATGCTTATGGTTTATACAGTGCATTTGTGAATAAACTATACATTTGTTTTTATTTGCTTTCAGTGGTACCAGTTATTTCCCAAATTAAGGGCTAAAATACGTATCTTATGTTAAAATAAGAAAGGTCATTATATAACCAGTCAATAAATTCAATTCCATTGCAATTTATGGTTTTACCATAGTCATGGCCTCGGAACACTAGATAGATAGATAGATAGATAGATAGATAGATAGATAGATAGATAGATAGATACCGTATTTATCCTTATAGAAGCGCCCTCCCTATTTGACGCACCTCCATGATTTTCAGAGCTAGAATAGTATTTACCAACCATTTTCTTCATTTAACAAACTTTAAATCCAACAAACCACAACAGAGACGTTCAATTTCACCGCTGATTTTTTTTTTTACCGGAAATCGCGTTAGTAAACATGGACAGTATAAAATACGGACATTCACTCTGCTGCGGATATCAATACGGGTGGAGACGTACCTTTTGTTTGCACCACTCTTGTACACGTTTACGGTGAACATTAAATGTTTTTGCAGCTAAGTGTTTGCCTTTCTGCTCTGCCAGTTCTACAACCTTTAACTTAAAACTAGCGGTGAAGGATCATTTTGAGGACGACATTTTGTTTTGTGAGCTCATAAACATCGACGATGACGTGAATTGTGACGTCACTACAAATAGTTTACTTACCAATGTTATCCTTATAAGCGAGCTGGACATTGTTTAATTGACTTTTTGGACATATAACTGTATTTTCATGTGTTTCAAAATAAATGTTTTAAATTCCGATGATTTTGTCATGTTCGATTTTTGTCATTTAAGGGTCGAAATTGACGCTCCCCCTTCATGTTTTGCATCGCGCCCGGGCGCGTTTATTAGGATAAATACGATAGATAGATAGATAGATAGATAGATAGATAGATAGATAGATAGATAGATAGATAGATAGAGTAATAAAGAGATAAAGAGTAATATAAGATATTAAACCAAGAGTGATTTAAAATGGGTAAGTTTCAGATAGAAAATAAAATAGACAATGAGTGGATAAAACAGTTAATACACCAATTAGTTTACACTAGGCTATTTATGAGGTCTTAGCCAGGACATACTTAACGTAAACATGTGTAGCTTACCTTTGATTATTTGGGAGGCTTTCGTTTTCCCCATGGAAAATTTCTTTGCGATGGAAGAGTCTGGGAACATTCCAGCCACGCACTTGTTGAAATCATCAAAGAACGAGAGGCTAATGTTTTTCTTAGCTATTAGCATCGCCATCTTCACCTCAGACCTAATCAGTGTTGCCAGATACTGCTGACGTTTTCCAGCCCAAATTATGTTCAAAATGCACTTGAAACCGCCCAACTTGGGCGGGAAACCTCCCAATCTGGCAACACTGGACCTAATCACTTGCTCAGCCTCGCCTCCGGACGGAGTTCTGTAATTACTGATGCCTGAGAGGGCGGGGACGTGAATTCATGGCCCGACTTCCTGCTGTAAACTCCTGTCAGAGGCGTGTCATGAATTCTGGACCTACCGACTTTTTATATTGTGAAAATACGGGACTTTTATATAATGTGAAAATACGGGATATTTTCGGGAAAATAAAAAAACAGAAAGACAGCAGGAAATAAGTCAAAATAAGGGATTTCCCGGGAAAAACGGGAGGGTTGACGGGTATGGTGTTAGGGCCTCTGCATGCTCTTGCGACAAGGCTTTCGCAGATAGCTTTTCGCAGACAGTTGTAATTTATCGTTGAGCGTGGAGTAAAATAGGTGTGCGCGATGTTATTCACCGCCACAACGCAAGGGGGCGCGAAGTCGCGAAATCGCTAGGAGTAGTTGGTGGGTGTGGTTAGTGGAGTGTTTATCCTCCGGTTACTTATAATGACTAGAACTGGAGTCGTATAGATGTACGTACTTCCTCGATCAGCTGCTCTTCGTGCTGCTCCGTCTTTGCTCGTGCTTTTAAAAATGGCGGTCGTGAAAACAAACCAAACCGGGAAAGTAGGGAAGCAGAAGTGCGTGTACAGCGGATGTAGAGTGGACCAATCGGAGCCCTCTTGTCTGCGAGGCTTCTGCGGTGGTTACAATTTTTGGGAGGTGCGCGCAGAGCGTCTGCGAAGGGGGGGGGGCTACGCAAACGCCATCTGCGAGGACTGCGTTGTCAGCATAAATTGGCCTTTACTGTGGTGAGAAGACAGCAGGATATAGTGTATTTCTAAAACTGACCAACTTTCTTGTAGTCCACTAGACCAGGGGTTCTCAACCTTTTTTCTGCTTTAAGGCCCACGAGTCGGGTCCGTTAAAAAAAGACCCCCAATTATTTTGGCTCCTCTATTCTATTAGAATCTAATAATCTATTGTAAAGTGTATTAAAGTGCATATTCTGGACCAATTTTGTTTTTTTTTAATATGAAAGTATGTCCCTTTACACACTCATCCAGAAGGGTAATTTTGCACAAGGCTATCTGTCTACAGCAGAAAAAAATAAAACAACAAAACGCGTCTGGAAAAATCCCAAGGGAGTCTGGAGCCAGATTCGTGATGTTACCTGTGGAAGCGCCAGCAGTCTGCGCAAGCTTTGCACGGTTTCAGTGCACAGCCTGTGTAGACCAAGCGCTCCCATTTCTCTCTCATTGTCCGGTCTTTTGGGAAACGATGAGTACTAATCCCATCAAGATTGGTGTTGCTACACCCTCCTACGATACATCTGTTAACCATTTTAATAATTACGCAATGACGTTGAAGAAATTTGCAGAAAACCACCAGGTCGTTTTCTCATAAACAAACCAGCGCTGACGTAGGATTCAGAGGGAGGCGTCCCGCACGCGACGTCACGAAAATCAATGTTTGCCGGGAAATCCAAACGGCAAGTTTTTTCAGACGCGGACCAATTCGCCTCAAATGGCTTGATTTCAACTGAATTGTTCTGGTATTGCGCAAGGTAAAAAAATTGTGCAAAATGTGACAGATATTTGACCAAAGTTTAATATAAAATAGGAGAATTACATTGATCTTGCTCCTGAATTTACCCGTGTGAAGCAACGAGGGCAATTTGAAAACTTCGAAATCACTCGTGAAATTATTCCTTAATTTTCCGAGGAACCATACGATTACTCGTTTATAATATATAGGGCCAAATTCATACTTTGAAAGCCATTCAAGTTCACAACATTTGTCATTCACGTTTTCTGAACCAATCAGGGTGCAAGACTATCTTGCACGTTTGAATCAGTTTTTAAAGCGTCTTTCATCATGACACGGCGACACAACACGAGGACCGTATTTCCACAGAATATCATCATCTTGTTTCGTCAGGCTTTTGGACTTGTTTGGCTTTTTACCCATTCCAACGAACTAGCCAGTAGCATTTCAGAAATACAGCCCTGTGTTAAGGAAAAAAGCCCTCCTTGATTGACCAATCAGAATTGAGTAATTTGGCCCTATGTATTATAATATTTAAAACTGTGTATGGATGTGCCAGAAGCGAAAATAAAACCATGCACGCAGTCATGGCATTCTCAGTCAGAAGGGATTAATGATCCAAAAGTGGAGTCTGGTCAATTAACACAAGAACTTATTGCCATGTTTGTGTACAGCAACCAAGCAAGTTATTAAAACCAAGAAGTACACTCAAAATAAGTGAATATAGAAACCCCTCAATGAGATTAGATCCTCAATGGGATTAGATCCTTAAAATTATCCATCCGTTGAGTTCCCTGACATCTCAAACTACCTGGTGCTGCAGACCTCGTTCTACATGGACAAACAGATGGAAACCTGGAAGAGCATGGAGGTGTAGAACTTTTTATATGTGGCTGGGTTAAGGATCTGGGGATCAAGGGACTACAAGGTAGAAGGCTCTAAGTGCTTGAAGAGTGTTTATTAGCAGGTGTGATGTTTACAAAAACGAAAGCAAAGCAGAATATTTAAGCAGCATTATAAACATGGCTAGAAAGAAACGTGATGATGATACTTTGCAAAGTCTCTGTTACATGCCTTCATCTCTAGTAGGGTTGATTACTGCAATGGCCTTTTCACAGGCCTGCCAAAAAAGACCATCAAACGACTTCAGCTGGTTCAAAACGCAGCGGCGAGGGTTCTCACACGAACAAAAAGAACAGAGCACATTACTCCAATTCTAAGGCCCCTTCACTGGCTTCCAGTAAGCTACAGAATTGACTTTAAAGCATTGCTGCTGGTGTACAAATCTCTAAATGGTACAGGGCCCAATTACCTCTCTATGTTGCAGCGGCCTAACCCAATCAGATCTACCAGATCGCAACAGAAAAATTTACTATTAAAACCAGTTGTTAAAACAAAGTGTGGTGAAGCAGCTTTTAGCTACTATGCAGTGCAGCTATGGAACCAACTGCCAGAGGACATCAAAAATGCTCCTGCTGTTGGCAGCTTCAAATCTAGATTAAAGACCAAGCTGTTTTCAGATGCTTTCTGTTAAACAATTAATATTGTCTTCTTTACATGTTTTATAATCTGTACTTTTACAGTCTCTGCATGTTTCAAATTTTACTTAACTTTTATTCTATTTTATTCTGCTGGTTTTTTTTTCTTCCTTTTTTCCCCTTATTTTACTTAAGTTTACTTAACTTTTATTCTATTTTATTCTGCTGTTTTTTTCCCTTTCCCCCTATTTGAACTTCTACTTCATTTTATTATTTTATTTCTACTATTGTTTAATTCTTATTATATTTCTTATGTAATTTTATTCTCTATTGTTTACTGTTTTGCTTTTACTTCTGTAAAGCACATTGAACTGCCACTGTGTATGAAATGTGCTATATAAATAAACTTGCCTTGCCTTGCCTCTGTGAAAACAGCATCCATATCTGCACGTGCTGATTGCGCTCAAATCAGTATCGGGTGTTTCCCATAACGACTGGGTCCCAAGAGCATGCACAACGCGCTCCGTGAGCGAGCGCGGCTGCACGAGTTGCGCCAGATTCAAGTATGTGAAGGTGTGACAGTCAAATGTTTGCCTGCTGTGTGACCACAACTTTTAGTTAACGAGTACATCGCCATGCATCGCTGTCAAAATGCCTCATTTTCATTGATAACCCATCGCAAAGCATTGCGAGCTGCAGTGGGACCGTAGCTTTATGAGGCGGATGTGATGTCGGATGCAACCCAGCAATTGTACCCTACTATGAGTAAAAATGAGCTTCAACTTGGGGGGGGATTTTTTTTTTTTTTGTGGCCCCCTAGATGGCACTTCGGGCTCAGTGGTTGAGAAACACTGCACTAGCATAAAGTATAAAAAGTGAAAAACTGTTGAAATGTGTGCAGGGCTCGACGTTAACTTTTTAATCGACTCGTCCAGTTGGAGAAGCAGTAAGATTTTTTACTTATTACTATGTATTTACTATCTTGTTGTAAGGAAAGTGATTCACAAAGTTTATCACAAAGCAGGTATCGTTATGGTAATCATGTATGTTTTTAGGGGCAGCACGGTGGTGTAGTGGTTAGCGCTGTCGCCTCACAGCAAGAAGGTCCGGGTTCGAGCCCTGTGGCCGGCGAGAGCCTTTCTGTGCGGAGTTTGCATGTTCTGTCCGTGTGGGTTTCCTCCGGGTGCTCCGGTTTCCCCCACAGTCCAGAGACATGCAGGTTAGGTTAACTGGTGACTCTAAATTGACCGTAGGTGTGAATGTGAGTGTGAATGGTTGTCTGTGTCTATGTGTCAGCCCTGTGATGACCTGGCGACTTGTCCAGGGTGTACCCCGCCTTTCGCCCGTAGTCAGCTGGGAGAGGCTCCAGCTTGCCTGCGACCCTGTAGAACAGGATAAAGCGGCTAGAGATAATGAAATGTATGCTTTTAATGAGGCCATTATTAAAAAATATTCTGTTTCCGGTCCACCGGCCGGGTGAGTGCCGTTTGTGCGGGTGAAAAAATTTTTTTTAAACGCCGGTTTTTCGACATTTTTTTCGGGTTTGTAAATCTAAAATTGAACTTGACATTTCCACATTCCCAGGGCTTTCCACTAAGGCTCATACTAGCCAGCCATGACAAATAAGTAGCCAGCCAGGGGGAGTAAACACAAAATAAACTCCTGTGCACGCAGTTCCCAGGGTTAAGTGTATTTTCCACAGACCATTTATTTATTCACTTTACTCAAATACAAAGTAAAATGGCAGTAAATCTTCTTTCTTTTCTTGCGTATTGCATCATGAGGCGTTCCTGGCTTGTAAATCTCTTATTTTCGGTGCATGACACATTCACGCAACTGAGCATGCGCCGAGTGCGCGCGCACACCGCATGTCGGGGCGCGGATGAGTTACTCTCCCTTGATCAACGGTTCAGTTTGACATTATTGTCAGTCCGTTAGATAAACATTTAATTTTATTAAAATCGAAAATTAATATTTAGAGCCTGTGGGCTACAAAAATAGTCATTAAAGTAGCCGGCTGGACTTAATTGTGTGGCCGGCGCTTGTGGAAAGCCCTGTCGAATCAGCTCTGCGCATGCGCCGTGCGGCACAAAAAAATGGCAGCCACCATGAAGGAAGGAGATGCGGAGTTTTCAAACATTTGCTTAAGTGTGAAATCGCAAAATGGTATTCTAGCGAACAACAAAATAGTAAAGATTCAGAAAAACACATCATTCAGTGATCATTTTAATAGTGTAATTTCATCCGAACTAGGCCTAACGCTCGATTTAGAACTACAAAAAGTCCGTGTGTCGGACATTTTAAGTACCTTTGTAAAAGTTTTGCAAATGTTGCAGTCAGCATTTAAAATGCTAACTTAAAGTTTTTGTACAAGTTTCAGTTGATTTAACTGTCATATTTTATTAAATGTGTGCTTTTGTAATAAAAAAAGTACTGAAAGAAAAAGCAAACACAGCATTGCGATTTCTTATCCATCCATATATAATAAAATGAATAAATCCCTCCCTCCCGACTGAAATTTTTTTTGCCCACCCGGTGGACAGGAAACGAATTTTTTTTAAGGATGGCCTGATTTTATATTTTTCAATAAAACTCACTTTTTAACTGTAACAAACAAAAACACTCCAGTGCCCCATGATGGTACCTGTTGTTCTAAGCCTTTAGTTGCTCTGCAGTTTTAGACTCATGCAAATTCAAAGCTTCTTGAAGAAATAAAGTTAAATCTTGATTAATCCAGTAAAATGTGAAGTATAAATTAATTTAAAGAAAACAAGTTGGACATAAGGGGGACAGAATCACGTTGTGAATGAAAAACAAACAAACCGTATGTGAGTTTGAGTTCGACACTGTCGTAAAATTCACGGTAAATATTTTATAACATTTGTGACAGTTAATGTGAACCATACAGAAGAAAAATGCAGTGAATGTCCGATCGAAAGGAAGATTCATCACAGATATTTATTTTATTGAGATATTTGGTCGCCGTTTCTCAGATTCCGATGAATTTAGAGTCTAATCTATATTTAGATCTTACGACGTGGTTATTTTGACACACCTGCTGTACTCTGCTTTCCTGGAATTTCATAAACAGTAACACGGCTAGGTCACTGAGGGGATTGAACTAGTTTTGTTGGAACTTTATTGATGTAACTCTTGTAATTTCTATAAAAATGGTGATTTCCAACAAATATTCAACTCGTCCCGTCACACAGGCAGATCCGGATTTGACTTGTCTCGACCAAACATTTGGTTGTCCTGGACAGTCGGACTACCGTTAATGTCGAGTCCTGGTATGTGATTTTTAAGTACAAATTTTCAGGTCCTGTGCAGCGATGTTTATACATGGTGGTGACTGTAATAACAGCTGACGTGGTGACGATCCCTGTGGTTTTCCGGAGAGGACACTTTTTGACGGGCAGAGGATCCTTTTGGAAGCGCTGAGTTTACAAAACACTTCAATATCTTTCTATTGTGAATGAAAGTACTGTATGCATCCCAAGGTAAAACCTAGTTAGTGCTTAAAAAAATGCAATTTTGACTTTTACCAGTAAAATCTAAGTATAATATTTAAAGTAGAATTAAATGAAATGACCACAAGGTCGGGCGGCACGGTGGTGTAGTGGTTAGCGCTGTCGCCTCACAGCAAGAAGGTCCTGGGTTCGAGCCCCGGGGCCGGCGAGGGCCTTTCTGTGCGGAGTTTGCATGTTCTCCCCGTGTCCGCATGGGTTTCCTCTGGGTGCTCCGGTTTCCCCCACAGTCCAAAGACATGCAGGTTAGGTTAACTGGTGACTCTAAATTGACCGTAGGTGTGAATGTGAGTGTGAATGGTTGTCTGTGTCTGTGTCAGCCCTGTGATGACCTGGCGACTTGTCCAGGGTGTACCCCGCCTTTCGCCCGTAGTCAGCTGGGATAGGCTCCAGCTTGCCTGCGACCCTGTAGAAGGATAAAGCGGCTAGAGATAATGAGATGAGACCACAAGGTCCAAATTGAACCTGACTCTTACAGACATTTATAAGAACTTATAAGAGACATTACTGCTGTAGGTAGGGCTGTAGGCGTGTCCCTGTAAGATAAGGTATACGGTGTTCCAGCTAGTTTATTTTACCAGGGTGCCGTGCCCTGTCCTCCAGAGCATGCGGTCTGCCTTCAAATACCAGTGCCACGCCCAAATTTTTATGCACCCTACTCATAATTTTCCAGAACGTTCCAAGCGCCCGGCACATAGGTTCCACCACAGAAAGAATGTGTGCCCTAATGAGTTTTGCTGACTTGCAATGAAGGTCATAAACCTGTGATTGGTCATGTTGACCAATCACAGCACACTGTTAGTGCCAGGTCATAGTCACGCTCTGTCAACCATTTTCTTATTGCAACAATAAGTCAGTGAAGCAAGGTACATTTGAAAAGCAGCAATGTCTGCAAGTGTGTGAAAGGGGAAGCCATGGCCTAATAGTTAGAGAAGCAGCTTTGAGACCAAAAGGTCTCCGGTTCGATTCTGTGGACCAGCAAGAATGGCTGAAGTGCCCTTGAGCAAGGCACCGAACCCCTAACGTATGTTGTATGTCATGCTGGATAAGAGCATCTGCTAAATGCCATTAATGTAATATAATGAAAGCAAAAACAGGGCTCATGAGTGCGACTGGTTTAGTCGCACTCGCAACTAGAATTTTGAGGGTGCGACTATATTTGAAATCACGGTCGCACGGTGCGCCAATAAAAAAAATATGAGCAAAGATTAAAGGACATGGGACATGGATTTTTTTCTGGGTATAATTATGTATAAAGGACATAAGAAATGCCATCTAAATCACTGCAGGGCGTCAAAAATGTGAAAATCATCACATTATTCAACTTTTTTATACATCAGTGTAAAACAATGATTCGTTAATTAGCTAAGCGGTCACGTGACCCGTGACGTCACAAAAACTTTTCAAGGAGCCAGCGCTTGGGTATCTAATGTAAACAGGTTACCGAAATGGACACCATCGACAGTGATATTCCCGATGTTTCACAGAGATGTGAAGTTAGACCCTATCAATTCGAACCGATAGCTGGAAATTCACATGAACATGGATCTTGTCTTTACTCTGACGGGTCAGATGATTCTGAGAGTGAGAGTTCATTCAATCCCCATGAAACTGAAAGCGGTCGGCTGGATAGCACTTCCTGGTAAGTTAAAAACAATTCTGCTCAAAGGCTAATGATCTGTTGAAAGAAGTATTATTTTTGTATCATACATTGAAAGTTCATCATAGATCTAGCTAAAGTCCGTTGCAAGCTAGTTTTTTTTTTTTTTGCTGATATTTTTCGAGATTGATTGAGATACAATGCTTCCAGAGTCCGAGATGAAAACATTCAAAATGGTGAAACGAGTCAGAATTATGATAATCAGTAATTGATACACCCAAAATTATAATACTAATCCTTACCGCATGAGGCCCATGGTAAAACCACACTTCCAGGAGGGGCTGCCGTCTGCCTCCCAAGCCGGCCGAGAGCGCTCCTCGTCGGGCACGGCCAGGCGGGCGAATGCCCTGGTCCGTCCGCCCTGTCTAAAAAATAATGGTACAACTCCGAGTGAAGGTATCAATGCGCTGTCGAAGCGCGCAGAAGGTGTTAGTACACCTGTCATTATAGTGCGGACTTTCCATAGCATAGAAAATCGCTACGTTTCAATTTGTGTAACTGAACTTTGTTTCATATCACTGGTCATATAAACCTATGTAAACAGGAAAAACGCGGAAGAGTTTGGTCGCATCTAACTACAGCCCCAAAAAATACCATTGGCCATACTGAGCCTAGCTACATTGCTAACAGGAGTGACAGCGCGTCTGACTGACTGGGAGGTCGCAATACACCATGATGTTCAATGTACGTTAAACACTCTAAAAACGAAACAATTTTCTTGTCATCCAAGACACAAAAACTATTTTGTCGCATTCGTCATCATCACAATTCACACTTCTCCATATTCATCTACCCGCTTGTGCTGTGCCCGAAAGTTTTTGTGACGTATGATCACGTGACAGCGGCTCTTCCGGTTGTAAAATATGCATATCGGAGCTCGAGCAGAAATGCCATATAATCATCACGAATATAACGATTTTGCTGAATTTAATAGATAATTTTGTATTTGTTGATGCAATTATTTCATATTTTTAATGGAAAGAAACTAATATAGCGTGCATTTATGTTTCATGTCCCATATCCTTTAAGGCCTGCGCCTAGATAATGACTGCAGAACAAATAGACTGGAACCAAAATTCAAAAAAGTGCTTATTTAAGGAGTTAAAGGCATTTTTGAGACAAAGTCGGCAAACAGTCTTATTTTGTCAATCTGGGTGTGCCGAATTCAAATCTGCAATATGCCGAGCTCTATCTGACCTCTGTTGACCTCTAGAGGTCAATGAACTTTGGGCCTGTAAACGTCTCAGCTGAACCCAGTTTCTCAGCTTTCTAAGGAATGAAATGTACTAAAATGATTAATGAAGTTAGCAAATGGCCTTGTTTGTTAAATGTTTGGGTGCTGAATTCATTTTTCATTTGTAAAACGACATATGACCTCTGATAACCTCAAGGTCATTAAACTTGGCCTATAGAGATCTTGCATGTGACGTCACAGCCGATCCAGATTGTGACAGACGCCATCATGTCGGTCAAACGCCATATTCTGCCTTCTGGTTCTACTTCTGCTTTTACTTCTACCTTTTCTTCTGGAAAACCCTACTATATACAATTCTACTACAACGGCTGCGGCTACAAGCTCTCCCTACCTGTGCACGGTTTTTAATGTTTTTTGTGTGTATTTTTGTGTGTTGTTCGTCTGTACCGGACTTCAATATCCACTACAACCGTATGGACTTACTGGACATTGGTTTCCAGCAGAAAATGACGGTTTGTAGCGATTTCCATCGCATGCACAACATTCCGGACGAGAAAAAAAAAAAAAATTTCCGGACGAGACCAGATTGCGAGACCAGCTGGGTCTCCGTGGATTGTTATCGGAAGCAAAGCGAAGGAGGCGGCGCCGGGAGCCGAAGCAAAAGCGAGGCTACAGGCAGAGCCGGCCTGTTGACTAAGCTCAGAAAACAGCCACTCAAACCTCCACTGCTAAGCCTCTACCTCTCCAACGCCAGATCCATGTAAACAACACAGACGATTTGGAATTACCTTATTCTATTCTATAATCGGCTGGTCAGTGCTATACTCAGTACTTAAGTGACTTACCCATCCAGTGAGGATCATTTTCTTGTTTACAAGATGCCACATCTGAGTCGCTGACAAATCCTGAATTTCTTTAAAGAAAACTGTCCAGAGATTTATAAGCACGCAGTGCTTCACCACTGAACAGCGAGGGAAAGTTGATGAGGTAATCATACACGTTGGGGTGCTGGCAGTTCAAAATCCGGTCGTGAAAACTCCGTCCGGAAAGCCATAAGGGTCACAAATCTGTAGATCGTTTATTTTAGACATATATCTAGTTATCTGTTCATTAGAAAAATGAGCCGTGTAGTCCGTCGGTTGAAATTGATCCATTCTGTACACGAGTGCAGCAGTATTCAGTGGTGTTTTTGACCAACAAGATGGGGGTTGTGTACTTTCTGGTCACGTGACTGCAAGATCTCTATAGGCCTATGCGTTTAACGGCATTTTTAAACTGACTTTACTCCCCCAAAAAGAATATGAACAGACAAAAAACAAATAGAAAGGAACAAATACAACATTAAATGCCAGTCCATGTACATGTGACTTACTTTTCACAATGAGAATGCCTCGGCGATCGCCTTACATAACATTGCATTACATTTAGCGGTTATTGTTTATACAAAGCTACTGAAAAAAGGACAGATTCAGCAGCATACAAAATGTGGGGGCATACAGGGTATACAGGTTAATCAGGGTTAGTATATATGAGAGTTTTTTTCTTTGTTGTTTGTTTTTTGTAAAGGCTTTACCCCGTTTAAAACAAAACAAGCAACAAAGAAAAAAACTCTCGTGTAGGACAGTTTATCAGAACACCGGCTGTTTCAAGAAATTTTCCATGATGTAATGCATCCTGCGAGTCAGCTGATCATGATTGGCGAATCAACTTGCTAAACGATCAGCTGACTGTAATCAGCGAATCAAGGAGCAGATTGATAAGGATAAACAACAAACAGTTAGTAAGCGTGTGTATGATTGGTCAGACGTTTCTGCGGCCCTGTGGTCTCTGTTCAGACAAGATGAAGCGCTCCATTGCAGAGTATTTTTCGAAGGCTTCTGTTTCCAGACAGTGAGAGCGCCCAGAGCCGCCGAACAGCCCAGAAAACCCTGATCAACCGGAGCCTGCGCCCGAGAGCGATGTGGAATCCGATAACGATGTGGAAAGCTCGGTCACGGATGATGCGCCCCCAGCCGCCCCAGCAGAGCACGTGGAAGCAAGCACATCAGCGGCGCCGCCAAAAAAGAAAACCAAGACGTACTCCTTCCAGAAAGACTGGCTGACCCATGGGGACTTCCGGGATTGGCTCCGAATAACGAAGAGGGATGGCAAAATCGTCATGCACTGCCTCTATTGCAAGGAGTGCGGGCCCGGTGTCACGGGTAATTCAACTTTCGTGACGGGCCACACTTTGTACAAACGCAAGTCGCTCAACAAGCATTTCAAGAGCCAGGCGCATGGGAAGTGCAAGGACAGGTACCGCGGTCCCCAGCAGGGTAGTTCCACCATCCAGGCGGCTGTGAGTGAACAAAGTCTACCTCGTGCTGTATGCACTGCCTAGTATATTAAATGAAGAAAGTTCCACATGACTCTGCCTGCTATTATCATTTTTTGTTTATCTATTTTTTTCAACAGTTGACTTGTGTTCTATAGGATGTTCTGTCAGGTCGGTATGCCTGTGTACCGCTCTATAGGATGTTCTGTCAGGTCGGTATGCCTGTGTACCGCTCTACAGGATGTTCTGTCAGGTCGGTATGCCTGTGTACCGCTCTACAGGATGTTCTGTCAGGTCGGTATGCCTGTGTACCGCTCTATAGGATGTTCTGTCAGGTCGGTATGCCTGTGTACCGCTCTATAGGATGTTCTGTCAGGTCGGTATGCCTGTGTACCGCTCTATAGGATGTTCTGTCAGGTCGGTATGCCTGTGTACCGCTCTATAGGATGTTCTGTCAGGTCGGTATGCCTGTGTACCGCTCTATAGGATGTTCTGTCAGGTCGGTATGCCTGTGTACCGCTCTATAGGATGTTCTGTCAGGTCGGTATGCCTGTGTACCGCTCTATAGGATGTTCTGTCAGGTCGGTATGCCTGTGTACCGCTCTATAGGATGTTCTGTCAGGTCGGTATGCCTGTGTACCGCTCTATAGGATGTTCTGTCAGGTCGGTATGCCTGGCTGTGTATTTGACTTGACATCATCAGTGTTGTGCCTGGACATGACTGCAGGTTCAAGTCTGGAATAAAGCAGTTGGTTGTAACAAATGGTGTGATTTGTCCTTCTTCCCCAATAACCACCTAAAATACCACACATTGCCAATTCTTTTGCACCTATCAGTGTGGGCTTTTTCTTTTATAATCTATACAAATACTTAATGGAAGGTCGTTAACATTGATTAATAGGAGTAATACTTGGTATGGCAAAGACGTTTGCTTGTGCTCCCAACCTTTTATAGTGGTGCGCCTAGATTTTTGCTGGTGCGCCCAATTTTTAGGGGTTGGGAGCACAGTGCTCCTAGCAGCGCTCGAAACTAACGGTGTCCCGATGTCCCGGGGACCATAAAAAATGTCATCGGGACACAAAATTATCATATCTGGGACAATCCCGGGACAATGGAAAAAAATAGATCTAGAAAAAAAGTTCTACATTAATATTATTTACAAAGCCGTAACACATACGTAGACATTCACCTAATTTGTCAATTTTAATTTTAAAACGTTAACAGCGAAAAATACATAGTAGCTACACTTTCGATGCACCTGCATCAGTAGGCTACAGAGCAGCGCATTCTGTTCTAGAATCTTCGGCCGGAGTCCGCATTATATGGACTTGGAATGGAATTGCTACCGCACACGCTGCGCCGACTCTTGCCAGAACAAAAATGCTGAAGTGGTTGAAGCGGACCGACCGCGGGGAAGAAACTGAAAGCCCAGACATAACGTCTCCGGGACCTTCAGGATCCAAAGTGTCATCGCCTGGTCTGCAGGCAACGCTAGCAACTGAATGAACTGAATGAACACTGTTAGACACGTTATAAAATACAACAGGAATGATGTGGATGATACTGACGGAAGATACCGTTCAACAGAATAAGTGAGTTTTCTTGGTGTCTTTCTAGTTCAGAAAGTTTAGTCAGTCAGCAGCACAACTAGGCTCGGACCTGCCACTATGCTGATGTTGCTAACATTTGCACCCGGCAGCGAAAGTTCATAAAATGGATAACGGAAAGTTCATAAAAATGGATAACGGAAATGGATAACGGAAAGTTCATAAAAATGGATAACGGAAATGGATAACGGAAAGTTCATAAAAATGGATAACGGAAATGGATAACGGAAAGTTCATAAAAATGGATAATGGAAATGGATAACGGAAAGTTCATAAAAATGGATAACGGAAATGGATAACGGAAAGTTCATAAAAATGGATAACGGAAAGTTCATAAAAATGGATAACGGAAAGTTCATAAAAATGGATAACGGAAATGGATAACGGAAAGTTCATAAAATGGATAACGGAAAGTTCATAAAAATGGATAACGGAAATGGATAACGGAAAGTTCATAAAAATGGATAACGGAAATGGATAACGGAAAGTTCATAAAAATGGATAACGGAAAGTTCATAAAAATGGATAACGGAAATGGATAACGGAAAGTTCATAAAAATGGATAACGGTAATGGATAACGGAAAGTTCATAAAAATGGATAACGGAAATGGATAACGGAAAGTTCATAAAAATGGATAACGGAAATGGATAACGGAAAGTTCATAAAAATGGATAACGGTAATGGTGAAAATTATAAGTTGGCCTTATAAGTGCCAACAGATATTCAAGGTATAAGTAGATGAAATGAACATAAAAGGGGTCTTATTTTCAGCTAAAGTGTACTGCAGATGTAGGGAGTTGAAACATTTTCTGAATGAGCTAGTTGGCCCCTTTAAATAAACGGGTATCTATTCATACAGTGAGATCGCCAAAGTTTAATAAACTGAAAATGCAATAACTGTAATTTTGAAGTAGATGATGTATAGGACATGTGTCGCTTGTGTCTTGTGACTTATTGTAAAAATGATATAAAGGGTTCAAAATCGCATAGTTACAAATATAATAGTAACTTCATATGATGGGCGGCACGGTGGTGTAGTGGTTAGCGCTGTCGCCTCACAGCAAGAAGGTCCTGGGTTCGAGCCCCAGGGCCGGCGAGGGCCTTTCTGTGTGGAGTTTGCATGTTCTCCCTGTGTCCGCGTGGGTTTCCTCCGGGTGCTCCGGTTTCCCCCACAGTCCAAAGACATGCAGGTTAGGTTAACTGGTGACTCTAAATTGACCGTAGGTGTGAGTGTGAATGGTTGTCTGTGTCTATGTCTCAGCCCTGTGATGACCTGGCGACTTGTCCAGGGTGTACCCCGCCTTTCGCCCGTGGTCAGCTGGGATGGGCTCCGGCTTGCCTGCGACCCTGTAGGGCAGGATAAATCGGCTAGAGATAATGAGATGAGATGAGACTTCATATGATAATATTAACCACTGGTTATTTCAGAGAGGAAAAAAATGGGGACACTATTGCTTCCATTCGGGACAATACAACACAGAATTCGGGACCACTGGGGGACACAAAGAAAAAAAGTTAATTTCGAGCCCTGGCTCCTAGGTCAAAAAGTTGGTCTGGAGCCCTGAAAAAGGATTGCTAACAGCAGTAAGGGGCTTGTTCATAGAACCTTGCATCTCTGTTTGCCAGAACGTAAGTAGATCTAAAAGTTGAGGACAAAACAAATTCGATCAAAAGTTAGGACTGATAGATCCAGACTCTAGATATACCGTAGATCTATAGAAAATCTAGTCATTAATGTTAACATGAGTGTTTTAGGCTAGATCTAATCGAACATTAATATCCTGGACTAATGTTGATTATTGATTAATGCTATTGCAGTGTTTCCCACAGACCAGGTAGCAATTTGTGGTGCTCCACTGTGCCGATGAGGGAATCGTGCGCGGTGGTGTCGTGGCGGTCGGTGGAGTCGGTCATTGGGGTGTATGCAAAGTGCTTACAGCGGGCAGTGTTCAAACACAGTATTTTTCTTCAGAGTCACCTGCTGGGACTATTTTAAAGCTACGAGAAGCATTTGAGATTATTCAGTTCAATCTAAATTCTTTTAAGTTCTTTAAGAGAAGACCGCTACAGTAAAACAGTTTTTACCAGAACCCTGCCTGGTTTCATTCCTCGACCCAACTTTACATTAGTTTGCTGGGCTTGATGTTGGTGGAAAACCTGTCTTTTAAATTTATGAAAATTGAAGTTAAAGTTTAGTTTTTACCTTAGTTTTTTGCCTTTTTGGTGGCAAGCTTTCAATCATTCTTTAGTTGACATTCAAGGAATAAATTGCAAAAAACAAGCTGGAGGTTTTTATTTTAAATATTGAACTCCGCACTTACCTCAACCAATGCTAAAATGAAATAAATAGTATAGTGTAACAACAAAATAATAAAATATCATAATTAGATTTAAGAAACCACTTAAGGTAACACCAAGGCAACTAACAATAATGAAAAAGTATTACCCTAATTGGTGCAAAGCCTGCATGCCCTATCAGAACATTTAATTCTGCGTGGCTTCCTGAAAAAAAACCTCAAGTGCCCCATTGTAAGGGAAGTCATTGGGTTCGGGACCATTTATGGAGATTCGTAAGCAGGCTGCCAGGTGTTCCCCGTGGAGCCTATTCCTGAGGTCTGTTTTAATCTATGGATAAAGTACATTTTCTTCATCAAAGCACTAAAAATTTCCATTACATCAAAAAAATATACAAAGGAATACTGAATTTCTATGTGCTTACCCTATTCATAGCTGAGAAATCCCGCTAGCATAAGGCTGCCTTTTCTGAGTTACATACTGGGCAGGTGTGTTTGAGCACAGTACATCATACTAACCTTTGGTAGACTCCAGATATCGGTGACCGTCTTCTCTGTGCTAAATGTCACGCAGCATTGGGCTTTCCTCTTGATAGCCCTCGAGCAGTATGCGTGGAGAGGAGGAGTGGGCGAATCAGCTGCCAGTGTGTGTGCGTGTCAGTGATGCAGTGATGGTTTATCTACTTTGCTAATAAAGATGTTTCTTAAAATATTCAGATTTTATGCTTCAGATAGCATCAACTAGGCATCCCCGCAAGTATAACAACATTTTATTTAGGCTAGTGGGAAATCCTTATTTATTGTGAATGTCAAGCCTAACTTGCATGAATGCTGAAGCGGGATAAACGGGATAATGCAATAAGGCCGGTTCCTCGCGTCAAGCTGCTGCTGTATGCATCAAAATTAGTTTATAGCCTGACTCGGGGATGTCCGTTTCATGTAAGCCAAGAAGGCTATGATAAAGCTCATCATGAGCACGACGTAGGCTACCTTTTAAAATAAGGGGTCGGAAGGCGAATTGGGAAGGCTGCATTATTTTTAATTAGCCTAACAGGCAGTCCGGGTATATGCGCAACGGCAGGCCTGTGTACACGCCTCTCCGTCTCTCTGTCTCTGTGTGTGGGTGTGTGCGCGTGAACGAGAAGAAAGAGCACTATGAATAAACGGAACAATACGCAACGTAATTTTTTTAAAAATCGCGAGTCAGATTGTGTGGCGATAGGAATCGATTGTGTGGCAATAGGAATCCATTGTGTGGCGCTGCGCCATACAATGGTCTATGTATGGGAAACCCTGTATTATTATTATTATTATTATTAGTAGTAGTAGTAGTAGTAGTATTAACTAACATTAGAGGCTGAAGGCAATTAGATTGCAGCCTTTTAACTTTAAATCGGCCGAACTGTTGGGTCTGCCGTTAATATTATGATACAGCAACAAATCTAAATTTTAGATCTTTACACTTAGGTTGCTGTACATCAACAGGCCTAATGTTATTGACCTGTATTTGGCCCATGATCTCTTGTTCATGGGCCTCATAGCAAGAAGGGCCGGGTCCGAGCCCTGTGACCGACAAGGGCCTTTCTGTGCGGAGTTTGCATGTTCTCCCCGTGGGTTTCCTCCGGGTGCTCCGGTTTCCCCCATAGTCCAAAGACATGCAGGTTAGGTTAACTGGTGACTCTAAATTGACCGTAGGTGTGAATGGTTGTCTGTGTCTATGTGTCAGCCTTGTGATGACCTGGCGACTTGTCCAGGGTGTACCCCACCTTTCACCCGTAGTCAGCTGGGATAGGCTCCAGCTTGCCTGCAACCCTGTAGAACAGGATAAAGCGGCTAGAGATAATGAGATGAATCCCAGTGTACCATGTTATCAGTGATTTGTGCAAAATACAGATGTGATGAAGGCTAAATGCGTTAGCTTTGTTATTAGTGTTTGGAGTCCTTATGTGCATGCTGTGATTGCGCTCTGATCAGGAACAGGTGTATAGTAATTAGTCCTTGCGGCGTGCACTGCTCGCTCAGAGGGCAAATACGCGTGGACGAGAGCGACAGTTTGAGGCACGCCAGCCAAGCGCGAATGCACATGGACGTGACATTATGAAAGAGCGTATTAAACTGGTTAAGTAAGAAGTTTCAGATTTGCTTACTTTATTTTACAAAAATAATCTACCTTGCATATTTGCCCAGTATGGCTAATTTTTCATGATGGATTCTTTCCCTGTGTCTGAAATCGCTCACTCGTTCACTACTCCCTATATAGGGAATTACTATATAGAAGACTATGTAGTGAGCTCATTGGTAAAATGAAAAAAACACTTTTGGACACCACTACGTCGCGCTGGTATTTACGTCATTCCTGTCGCACAATTAAAACGTGCCAGATCAGTCGGCTGGTGGGTTTTCAAAATAATAAATACATGCATGTATTTTTGTGATAAATCCATATTATACTGAGCGTATTTCCCACATTAATCAATTCAAAGTACCTGCATCTTTCAAATTTTTTTTAAAAATCAAGGCTGAATACTTTCTTCTTTGTCGCTGCCTTTTATTAAATCAAATTTGAGACTTTTAATTTGATTTCTTTCAGCATGACCACAATGCATGATGAGATATATTGCTTTGGTTAGTGACCATCGGTTGTACACTACTTTTCGTGATGCATTGTGGGATACTTTGAGGGCACTATATAGGGTGTAATAATTCTCATTAAGGCTTCGGACAGCACTACAAAATGGCGTCCCCATTACATGGTGCCCTGTATAGTGAGTAGGGAGCGATTTCGGACACGGTTTGTATTTGCATGAAAAATTGCCCGTGATGATCATTGGTGCCCTGCTGCCCTCTTGGAAAGCTGACTGGTATAAGAAACTCCAGTGTACTGTATATACTGGACCCAGTTGTAGGAGTTAGTTGGTATTATTCAAAAAGACAGCCATGATTACGAAACAGCTCTTATCGATTTCTGTCGTCTGACTTCTACATTAGTCAGTACAAAAAGATTTTAGATTTCCAAAGTCAGTAAAGAAAGCAGCAGGTTAAGTAAGAGACACTTTTCAGACCAAAAAAAAAAACATAATGAAGATGCTCACAAGCTCATTTCCTTATAAAACTGAACATATTATACCTGAGACAACAATCTTTTTTTTTAAGCAAAGGGTCGTCACACCACATTGATTTTGTTTACTGTCCGTTATAATTTTTTTTTTCTATGTAGAAATATTTTATTTCATTTAAACAAGAAGTCTCGGGTCCAGTGAGTGCAGTTTGATAAGGAAATGAGCTGTAGGTTTTACTGAGCAGCTTGCAGAACCAGCCACAGTTCTTCTGGACACTTTATCACACTTGCTTCTTAAATTTTGTACCAAAATCCTAGCCTGGCAAGCCAGACTAAATGTGAATATTTAGTCTGGCCTCGATCCGTAGACATTTCTGAAGGGGGTGGGAGGAACAACCCGCTGTCTTTCAAACTGTCTCTGTGCGTATAGGCCAACGCTCTGACCAATCAGCGCAACAGTGACTGTGACGTAGTCAGAGCGACAGAAAGCAGTGGGGGAGGCCTTGAAATAAATAATTTTTCAAAATGCGTATTAATTAATAAACAGGTTCTAGATATTAAGAAGTTTGGAGATAATGACCACAAGTTTGGAGTCTGTACCACATACTTAACATGCACTTATTTTTTTCAAGTGTTTGCTTAAACTGTTTTTGAGAGTTTTTATTTAGTGGTGTTTGGTGAAATAATTTCCCTTAAATTTAAAATAACGGGAAAATAAGAAACAATCAAAAAGTAATGTTTCAAAGCTGTTTATTAATTCTTCGTACTGCACAAACTAGCCCCATCCTTTTGGCTACGAGCGGAGCCAGCTGGTAGATCAGACTTTTGCCATAGTCGGTCGGCAAAACAGCGAAAACGTCCTTCTTGAAAAGGAATGAGCGGAGAGCCTCTTCCTGCTCATGTTTCAACGAAAACTCCAAGTCTAATTCTTCTAAAACTGATTCCAAAGCGGAGTCAAACGCGCGCTGTTCACTAGCCGTAGCCATCTTTCCTGTTGCGCTTTCTCCAGCGTCACGCAGCTTTGTCGTCACTCCTGCAAAAGCCCGCCCAAAGAATCCAAACAAAAACCTTGCGCTGTGATTGGCGGGCACGATTTGATGCCCGGGGTATTTTTGTTTATATGGTGCGAGGCTAGACCCACTCGCAGGCAAAAAATATTTTTGGCCGCTAGGCGGGTGGGTCTAGTTTACTAGGCTACCAAAATCCAGTAGCCTTCATTGTTTTTTTTTTTTTTTTTTTCCATCTGAAAAGTGCTCTTTTATGGAATCTGCTGCTTTCTTTATTGATATACAAACATTTTTTTTCTGTAATATTTAATTTTGTGCTGTAAATCTGAAATATTTTTGTACTGACTCGATAGAAGTCATAAAATAAAAATCTATAACAAACTTAAAAAAAAAAAAAAAAAAAGGGGGTGTCTATGACCTTCTTCTTCGACTAAGCATTGACTCTGATTGGCTTGTTTCGGAGGCACTGTAAGAAAAAAGGCATTCGGGACAGAAATTTTAAAATCAATTCACAAAACATGTAAAAACAAAAATTCCAAAACCCCATCATTTTCCTCTCTGAGCAGTTACTTAAATATCCCTTCATCAACTGATCTTCAGATAGCCAGTATATATTCAGGTATTTCACGAACGCAGATGTAAATCTACATTAATATCCAATCAGCTGCATTTTCTGTGCTTTACATTAGGGATCGACCGATGTGTTTTTTTCAGGGCCGATACCGATAATTATGGAATTGGGATGCCGATAACCGATAAATGTAAACATTATAATTCACATGAAATTAAACATAGCACACACTGACACAGACCTTCATATCCATGAAATGTATGTTTAATTGTAAAATTGAACATGAAATTTTGTGCAGGGAGATGCCAGCAGCATTTGTACAATAAAGTCAAACATTAGTTAGAATAAAATGAGAAATAAAATAATAATAAAATAAATATTCACCAATAAAAAAATAAATCACTCCCTGCTATATTACAGCTCACCATTTTCAGTGGAAAATAAATGAAAATACACTCTGGATTCTTTTACACTAAGAACTAAGTAAGACTTCAAGTAGTTTTTAAATAACAAATCAAGTGTAGGGAGCTGCCTGCAGCATTTTTTAAAAAGTAAAATCAAACATAAAGTCGGCTATCACTCCCTATTATGTAACAACTTAACAAGTAACCGTCTACATTCTAATGCTTTTAATGCCCAAGCCGAATATTCCCAATTTAGGAGGATTATAATGTAGTGAAGGAAGCATTACATGTAGTTTCAGCGAGACTAGTTGGTTGTAGGCTGATTCAAGTGCTTCCTTCCGTAAGCTAAGTTTGCCTGGCTACACAGATGCAAATGGACAATTTTAACGAGTAGGAGATGAAGAATGTAAACATATAATGATGTTGTGCTTTTGCAACTTTGTGTGTTTGTGACTTGTTGCGGCAAAAGCAGCGTGTCCTTACCTTGAAGTGGGATCTGCTTCTGCCCGAGTGCCCATACGGCCGCCTTGAAACAGTTCACAGCGTTTAGCTACGCGTGTTGATTGGCTGTATCCCTTGTGCCCCTTCTGCCCGAGTGCCCATACGGCCGTCTTGAAACAGTTTACATCGTTTAGCTATGCATGTCAATTGGCTATATCTCTTGTGCCAAACAAATCAGATGTTGTGGTGGGCGGGACCGTGTTCTTGAACTCAGAGGCGAGTTCAGGAAAGGACGTGCAGTGACAGTCGCGTTAGGAACGAAATGGCTGCAAAAAGGCATGTTATCGGTGGAAATTATGGCCGATACCGATAACCCTAAAAATGCAGAATATTGTCCCGATATATCGGCCAGGCCGATTATCGGTCGAGCCCTACTTTACATCACCCTCTACCATGACACCGGAGTTAATCCATGTTATAGAGGCAGGGCTTTGAACCAGAATTTTTTTCCTATTGGTTCGTTCCGAACAGAAACAGAATTTTAACGTTTCCGCTTTTGGGTTCCACCATTAAGTAGACGTTTCCGAACCGGTTAGAATAAAAAAAATTTAGTTCCCGGAACGGTTAATTACGTTCCCTGTCAGCTGTTTAACAAATGGCTATAAAATTATGTCTCTGTCTCATCCAGCTTAAGCCAAATGTAGGCTAATTCTATTACAACCTTCATTAAATAAAACAAGAAATAATTCAAAACAATTATTATTTCAAATGTTGGCGATTTGGATTCTCAGTATGTCTTCCCATCTACACAAACAGAAAAAGTGCCAAAAATGAAAGAGAATTCGTTTAGTGTGTTACCAAAGGCTAGTCAGGCCCTATACATTGATAGGCTAACAGAGGTTAACGTCATTTAATGTTCGCGAGCCTCTCATTAACGTGGACAAATATATTGATATCGTGTTTGAAACTGACGTTTTCGAATAACGATAGACTGCAATATTTACCTCTTATTTAAGATGTGGAGACGTGATGGTAGTCTACCCTCCCGCTCTCTCCATTCAGTCAGCGAACGTCACACAGGAAGTGAACCCCAGCGGGTCATAGAAACTTGCGCAGGAGAAGAATGACTTTATTTGTAGGCTACGGAAACTTTGAGGAACGAAATAAAAACCGGTATTAACCGGTTACCATTATTTTTAATAAGCGTTTCTGTTCCGGAGCATTAAAAATAATAAAGTTTCTGGTTTCGTTTCTGTTCCATGTGAAATAGAAAAAGTTCCCGGTTTTCGTTTTCGTTCCTTGAACCGGTTCAAAGCCCTGTATAGAGGTAAAGGCGTTACCATGGTTACGACTATATCTTACAAAAGGGTGTTGTACCAGTTGATCACAATATCACTATTATTTAACAATTATTCGCCGAAGGTGAAGTGAATATCGGTGAATACTGTCCGAGATGAAGGCGAGGTTATTATTCACTGAGCCTGAGGTGGATAATTGATTTAGTAGAAATGCACAGGTGATTTAAAAAAAAATAAGATCATAGTATTTTTTAATATTTCAATCTTCAAAACCGGCTTGCAAATGTAATAAAGCAGTGGCGCAGACTTGTCGCTTATGTACACCGAGTCACATGAAATACTTTTGTTTTGAAATCAGTAAAATAAGTCACAATTCCAACTTACTTTTGAATAGTTTTAGACCAAACTTCGTAGCATCTTTTAGTATTTTTAGGCTAAGGTATTAGGCAGAGACCCGTCCACCCGTAAATTTGACGGGCAATTGCCGATTTCAACGGGCAAGTATACACACAGACGGATACTGAAACGGACGATAATGCCGAAAATTTTCGCACATGAATACTCCCACATGTCATCCGATAAATCCAGTTATGTTCCGCCCACACACGGACTGGCCATCGGGAGTAGCGGGAGTTTTCCCGGTGGGCTGGTGGTTCAGCGTGGGCCGGCGGAGAAAAAAAAAAACAGTTGCGCGCTGGCCTTTAATATGATAAGCAATGTTAACAGTTTCTTTAACAAACTGTTAACATTGCTTATTACAGTTGCGCGCTGGCCTTTAATATGATAAGCAATGTTAACAGTTTGTTAAAGAAACTGTTAACATTGCTTATCATATTAAAGGCCAGCGCGCAACTGTTTTTTTTTTTTTTTTCTCCGCTGGCCCACACTGAACCACCGGCCCACTGGGAAAACTCCCGCTACTCCCGATGGCCAGTCCGTGTGTGGTTCCGCCATCATTTACAAATCGTAAGAAACACAGTTTAATACGAAAAATACTGAAAACTTGAAATGAAAAATCAGAATATTTCATCGTTTCCGCCATTTTGGCCCGCACTGAATCTTGTAACATGCGGACTGAATAAATCGCGAATTCTGATTGGTCGAAAATTGCCAAACACCCTGCGTTGTAGTTTCCTCTTTCTTGGCGGGAGAACCGCATTTTTTTTGCTGACTCACTCTTCTGGATCAAGATGAATCCCAACAAACGCCCCAAATTGAATGTGACAAAAACTGATTCGTTTTTCCACAAAAAGACAGAAAAGGTATGTGTGATACATTGATTAACAAGGGGGTTTCATTGGGGTATGGTAAAATAGAATACTGTTGGGTTATTTTTTTTTATTAAATACTGTAACTAGATCAAAAGATTATATACAATTCATTGTTGTTTATTTTCTTTTCACTTTTGTTACCAAATCAAACACCATACATACATCTGATACATTCAGGAGTGAAACTGAAAAAAATACAAAGTAAAAATATGCAATATTTCTGATCAAAAATTACACGCCATTTCACCCTGAAAATGTCCTAGAATGCAGGAAATGAAGTCTAAATTTCAAAAATTTTCTGGGGGGGCATGCCCCCAGACCCCCCTAGAGGGACTTCGCGCCTGCGGCGCTCGTCTTCGCACCTGCGGCGCTTATCAGGATTATATAAAATATTATTTTTGACTGGTAAATTTCTTTTTCTGCCTAATACCCTATTTTTAGCCCCGTCAATGCCCTTGGACGAGTCATGTACGTCATGAAATCTTTTACCGCTGTGCCTTGTGACGGAAGAATGTTTTAGGCATTGACTGTAATTAATATGTGCCACTGTGAAGTAAAAGTAATGTGCCATGTAAGGTACATAAAAGGAGGTGTTTATGACGAGTAGCGTACGTCATAAGGCACAGCGGTAAAAGATTTCATGACGTACGTGACTCGTCCAAGGGCACTGAAGGGGTTAAGAGTAACATTTTCTGGGGGTGTCGTGGCTCAGGTGGATAAGGCGCCATACCATAAATCCGGGGACCCGGGTTTGATTCCGGCCTGAGGTAATTCCCCGATCCCTCCCTGTCTCTCTCTCTCTCTCCCGCTCATTTCCTGTCTCTACACTGTCTTATCCAATAAAGGTGCAAAAAGCCCAAAAAAATATCTTTAAAAAAAAAAAAGAGTAACATTTTCTTTCATCGTTTGTAATTCTTCCTCACGTACAGTGACTAAGCGATTGGCTGCCATTTTGCTGAGTCGCTCAAGGTGATTATTGAGAAATAGGCTGAATTTCTCGACCAATCAGCTCATGCAAGTTTCTATAATCACCTGTGTATTTATACGAAATCATTATAACATGCCGTTCGAATGCTCTGTACTGCCACGCCAGTCAAGGTTAATATCACTGCTGAAAGATTTCCTCTGTTTCTTCTGCAGGATTTGTAAATGAAATGACGGGCCATTTAAACAAAAGACAGAACTTAAGAGTTGCTTGAGTTTATTCTTGACGGAGTTGTACATTGCCTTGTTTTTCTAACGCTTAGTTTATTTTGTGTGTGTGTGTTTTTTTTCTAGGTCCTAATTTGCCGTAACTACCGCGGTGATGTGGACATGTCTGAGATCGAGCACTTCATGACGCTGCTGATGGATAAGGAGGAGGAGGGCACTCTGTCTCCCATCCTGGCTCATGGAGGAGTGCGCTTCATGTGGATCAAACACAACAATCTTTACCGTATCCTCCTCCATCTCTCTCTCTCTCTCTCCCTCTCTCTCTCTCAGGCCAAGGCTGATCTCTTGACATCACTGTGTCCTACACGTAGTTATACATACAGGAAAGCAGTAGATGCTCTTCCCGGCGACTACAACACACCAGTGCCACGTGACATCTGCTTCATGACATCATCAGAGCTGAAATACATAATTGTCAATTGTAATTGTAAATGCAACATTATGGAGAGAATTCTTTTTTTAATTGAAAGTGAAAGGTTCTGCAATATTTCCAAGTGTCCTTTGTGTACTTTGATTCCTTTTTAACTCACCAGCCGTACGGCGATGAGCGATTGCCATCATGTGGCGTCCGACTGTCCATCTACAGTGGTGCTTGAAAGTTTGTGAACCCTTTAGAACTTTAGCCCATTCCTCCGTACAGAACAGCTTCAACTCTGGGATGTTGGTGGGTTTCCTCACATGAACTGCTCGCTTCAGGTCCTTCCACATCATTTCCATTGGATTAAGGTCAGGACTTTGACTTGGCCGTTCCAAAACATTATTCTTCTTTAAGCATTCTTTGGCAGAACAACTTGTGTGCTTAGGGTCATTGCCTTGCTGCATGACCCGCCTTCTCTTGAGATTCAGTTCATGGACAGATGTCCTGATATTTTCCTTTAGAATTCGCTGGTATAATTCAGAATTCATTGTTCCATCGATGATGGCAAGCCTTCCTGGCCCAAATGCAGCAAAACAGGCCCAAACCATGATACTACCACCACCATGTTTCACAGATGGGATAAGGTTCTTATGCTGGAATGCAGTGTTTTCCTTTCTCCAAACATAACGCTTCTCATTTAAACCAAAAAGTTCTATTTTGGTCTCATCCGTCCACAAAACATTTTTCCAATAGCCTTCTGGCTTGTCCACATGATCTTTAGCAAACTGCAGACGAGCAGCAATGTTCTTTTTGGAGAGCAGTGGCTTTCTCCTTGCAACCCTGCCATGCACACCATTGTTGTTCAGTGTTCTCCTGATGGTGGACTCATGAACATTAACATTAGCCAATGTGAGAGAATCCTCAAAAATCTCCTTTGTTCGTGCTGTAATACACTTCCACAAACATGTGTTGTGAAGATCAGACTTTGATAGATCCCTGTTCTTTAAATAAAACAGGGTGCCCACTCACACCTGATTGTCATCCCATTGATAGAAAACACCTGACTCTAATTTCACCTTCAAATTCACTGCTAATCCTAGAGGTTCACATACTTTTGCCACTCACAGATATGTAATATTGGATCATTTTTCTCAATAAATAAATGACCAAGTATAATATTTTTGCCTCATTTATTTAACCGGGTTCTCTTTATCTACTTTTAGGACTTGTGTGAAAATCTGATGATGTTTTAGGTCATATTTATGCAGAAATATAGAAAAATTCTAAAGGATTCACAAACTTTCAAGCACCACTGTACAATTCACAAACATTGCTACTCCTCTCTGAGTTTTCAGTGGATTTTGATTGTGATTGTTTTGTTTGGAAGATCTAATCAGTCTGCACAAAAGTTACTCCCTGGTTTTGTGATTTCTTGTTAATGAGTGGCTAATTAGGCTGATTAACAAACTTTCAGGAAAATCGCTACTCTTCCCTGAGTTTTCAGTGGATTTTTTTTTTTATACTAATTGGTTTGTTTGGAAGATCAAATTGTTCTCATGAAGAGCAACTCGGCTAATTATGAATGAGTCTGGTTCTCGTGGTATACATAGTTTGCACATGACGTCACAGAGTCGGGGATTCCCTAGTGGCAGCCATCTTGCGGGGCAAGCTTACCGGACGGGTCACTGAGCACGCATTGTAACGCGCGAGTACAAAGTCTTCAAAAGAACCCAAGCAGGCTATTTAAAGCTAGCAATGGTGCACACCTGTTGTATTCACGGCTGTCGTAATAGGTCAGATGATGACGTCAAGCGGAGCTTTTATGGAATTCCCACTGTACGGGAGCACGAAGGCGAGCAAACAAACTCGGCATACAAAGGAGAAATCTCTGGCTTGCGAGAATCAACCGCAAGGATTTTCAGCCTTCCAGACACAAAGTCTGCGCCGATCATTTTATAAGTGGCAAGTTGTTTAAATAAACAATCAATTGTGTTTAAGTTTGTTTTTGGAAACCAAAACATCGTGTAAACAATCTCTGGAGAATGCCTAACTGGAACCGCTGAGTGTACGTTTACATTGTAATGTACACTTAATATCGCTCGTTTGTCACGTTTCTATTTCTATTTCCAATGTTTACGTACCTCGGCTGTAATTAGGACACGACTGTCACTTGTTTTTATATGGTGGACTTCACGGACCCAGCCACAGACAAAATAATTGTATGACTCCAGCGACTTGTATGCTTTAAGGTCGTCAAGTGTGTAGGCACTTTTACTATTCACAGAGCAGTTCACAATATCAGGGTACGATATGGATGGCAGCCCTGCATAGTCACTTGAAAATGCATCTTTGTCCACTTCGTAGGGGTCAATTTCCCCCAATCAAGGCCAGTTTGGCTGCATACCGTTGTCGTGAGATGTCGTCTAATGTATCTATATACTTCCGTTTGCTTGATTTTGCCGACATTGATCTTTATTTTAGAAAACTGACTATATAACTTCATAAATTCGTCCGAGATAACGTAGCCGGTAATAGCGATGGTCCGTTTTGTTTGCCCTGCAAGATGGCAGCTGGAGGGCGTTCCCCGGAATGCCGTGACGTCAGTGAAAACTATGTATAGCCGTGTGAGTTTCTGCGTCGCTGATGGTCTGTTTTAGATCCGTGTAACGTACGCGATGAATAAAACATGAGGATCAGCGGAGGTACTGTTACTATTTTGAAGGCAATATTTACATGTAAATATTGAGATTTGACTCATTTTCCTTTTGTTAGGATTGATTTTATTATATTTATTGCTCGTGTGTGTGTGTGTGTGTGTGTGTGTGTGTGTGTGTGTGTGTGTGTGTGTGTGTTCACTGCTTCAGATGAGTCAAATGCAGAGAGGAATTTCACAAGCGTACGTGTTGAATAAAGTTGTTTTTCTTTATACTCTGATATTTATTGTATTTGCGATATAAGTGGTTTTTGCAAGAGTTTTACTGTAAAGGGTGTCTTCTCTTCATCTTTATCTTAAGTCTTTATTATAACAGCACGTCCATGAGATAAGTTAGTTCCTGTTATTACATACAGATTATAGTTGTAACTTCCTGCTTGTTACAAAACAATGTGTGTGGATTTTTCACCCTTTGACGTCGAGAACTTGGTTTCCTTTAACTCCGCTGTCTAGTTGTTGCGACCTCTAAGAAAAATGCCTGCGTCTCTTTGGTTTTCTCTTTCCTGTATAAAATCGTGCAGGTACGTGTATTGCACATCAGATCCATAAATGTTGTGTAGATGTACATGCGTGTTTTGTGTAACCGTTGTTTGCCGTGTCAGGTTTTCTCTGAGTATTTTAAGGAGCTGGAGGAGGAGAGCATCCGAGATAACTTTGTCATCATTTACGAGCTGCTGGACGAGCTCATGGATTTCGGCTATCCGCAGACGACCGACAGCAAAATCCTGCAGGAGTCAGTATCACATCATCCATCACAGGCTCTTTATCTGTCTTTAACGTTTTTTGCAGTTCATATCGCAGTTTTTTTATTTTTTTTGTAACGTTTTTGGACGTTGAACTTATTTTTCAGCTTGATGTCTGTGTTTGTTTAGATACATCACACAAGAGGGGCACAAGTTAGACACAGGAGCGCCACGCCCACCCGCCACGGTCACCAATGCCGTGTCCTGGAGGTCAGAGGGCATCAAGTACAGGAAGAACGAGGTTTTCCTGGACGTCATCGAGTCCGTTAATCTTCTGGTAGGCGCACCGTTTTTAGAACAGACGCTCGCACTTCTTGACTCCGGTTCTGCTTCGGGAAACAAACACACAAATCCATCACAGAAGAAAGAACAGCGTGGCGTAAAATAGCACATGGTTATTTTACCATTTTCGTCTGTGTTACTGTATGTTCTAGTTTAGACGTCAAACAGTAATAAGTTATACAGTATAAAGTTATCAGTGCACTGTATTGTTGCCACAATAATATAAAAGGATTTGAATGTGGAATTATTTATTTATTTAGTCAGTCAGCACGACGCTGCAAATTCAGCGTATCAAATTTAGATGTACAGTGTTGCACTTAGCCATTTCCTGACTGCTGATTGACTGAAATAATGATCGGATCTTGAATAGAGTTAGATTTCTTAAGTTCAAATCCGAATCATAGTGGCTTAGGGCGTATTCACACCTACGTTGTTTGGTCCGGACCAAACGAACCAAATTTCCCTTGGTCCCGGACCTTTTGGGTTGGTCTGAATACAAACCACCGAACTCTGGTCCGGACCAAACAAGCGGACCGAGACCGAGCTGCAAGGTCGGACTCGGTCCGGACCAAAGGAACCCTGGTGCGGACCTTTTGGAGGTGTGAAAGCAGACCGGACCTAATGCGACAGTTTTGCTTTTTTGTACCTCGGGAGCTTCCGTCGTTTGTCGAGCATTATGGGAAACAGAGTCTTGACACTCCACCGCAAAGCGCAAACACTGTTTCGGTTGTCAAGGGAACCTTACAACAGTCGTTCAGTCATTCAGACCAGTGGTAGGCTAGACTACAGAGTACAAAAAATGAGTCGGGGGCAAACGTGGGCCGAGGAAGAAACGCGTACCCTTGTGGATATATGGGCAGATGTCCACATATCTGAGCTTTTGGAGAGAACACACAAAAATGCCGACGTGTTTGCTGTATTCAGTGAGAAAATGAAGGAGAAGGGGTTCACGCGCTCCCCAGAACAGCGCTTTGTGCGCGTGTCGTCTCTGACCAATAGCTGAACGACCTCAGGGCGCGTGGCTTTGTTGACAGATTTTGGTCCGCTTACTAAAATGTACAGTGTGAAAGCGAACCGCACCAAAATGAAAAAATAAAAAAAACATTTGGTTCGGACCAAAGCAAGTGAACTATCGAACTATCCTGGTCTGAATAAAGTGCATATTCTGGACCAATTTCTTCTTTTTTTTTTATATGAAAGTATGTCCCTTTACACACTCATCCAGAAGGGTAATTTTGCACAAGGCCATCTGTCTACAGCAGAAAAAAAAAGAAAATAGCAAAGCGCGTCTGGAAAAATCCCAAGGGAGTCTGGAGCCAGATTCGTGACGTTACCTGCGGAAGCGCCAGCAGGCTGCGCGAGCTTTGCGCGGTTTCAGTGCACAGCCTGTGTAGACCAAGTTTAGCAGCTAGCGATTTTGCATTAAAATATGGAATTGTCACCTGAGCGCAATGTTACTTCACCTGTGGATGAAGAATATAATGAGATGTCAGAATTATTTCTTACCCTGATAACAGTCAACTTGTGAATTGCCGATTTTCTTGGTCTTTTTCTCGGCTCTGCTCGGTCCTCGACGGATGCGGTACTTCACCTTCTGTCAGGGGAGACGAAAACGGCTGGCTCATTTGGTGACGCTGACATGGATGGAGATGGCGACGGTGTTGCTTTGGGCATTCTGACAGATGGAACTGCGTCTTTTTTCAGATCAAGTTGCCTCGCGAAGCCCATTTCCCACTGCGAATAGTTCTCAAAGTCGTCGGGCCTTGTGAAGTGAGCACCGCAAATAATGCTGTAGCATGTAGCCAATTTTTCCGGGTGCCTCGCACGAAGCGCTCCCATTTCTCTCTCATTGTCCGGTCTTTTGGGAAACGATGAGTACTAATCCCATCAAGATTGGTGTTGCTACACCCTCCTACGATACATCTGTTAACCATTTTAATAATTACGCGATAGCGTTGAAGAAATTTGCAGAAAACCACCAGGTCGTTTTCTCATCAACAAACCAGCGCTGATGTAGGATTCAGAAGGAGGCGTCCCGCACGCGACGTCACGAAAATCAATGTTTCCCGGGAAATCCAAATGCCAAGTTTTTTCAGAGGCGGACCAATTCGCCTCAAATGGCTCGATTTCAACTGAATTTTTCCGATATTGCGCAAGGTAAAAAAAAAAAAAAATTGCACAAAATGTGACAGATATTTGACCAAAGTTTAATATAAAATAGGAGAATTACATTGATCTTGCTCCTGAATTTACCCGTGATCTCATTCTCATCTCATTATCTGTAGCCGCTTTATCCTTCTACAGGGTCGCAGGCAAGCTGGAGCCTATCCCAGCTGACTACGGGCGAAAGGCGGGGTACACCCTGGGCAAGTCGCCAGGTCATCACAGGGCTGACACAGACACGGCTTCCCCTTTCACACACTTGCAGACATTGCTGCTTTTCAAACGTACCTTGCTTCACTGACTTATTGTTGCAATAAGAAAATGGTTGACAGAGCGTGACTATGACCTGGCACTAACAGTGTGCTGTGATTGGTCAACATGACCAATCACAGGTTTATGACCTTCATTGCAAGTCAGCAAAACTCATTAGGGCACACATTCTTTCTGTGGTGGAACCTATGTGCCGGGCGCTTGGAACGTTCTGGAAAATTATGAGTAGGGTGCATAAAAATTTGGGCGTGGCACTGGTATTTGAAGGCAGACCGCATGCTCTGGAGGACAGGGCACGGCACCCTGGTAAAATAAACTAGCTGGAACACCGTATACCTTATCTTACAGGGACACGCCTACAGCCCTACCTACAGCAGTAATGTCTCTTATAAGTTCTTATAAATGTCTGTAAGAGTCAGGTTCAATTTGGACCTTGTGGTCTCATCTCATTATCTCTAGCCGCTTTATCCTTCTACAGGGTCGCAGGCAAGCTGGAGCCTATCCCAGCTGACTACGGGCGAAAGGCGGGGTACACCCTGGACAAGTCGCCAGGTCATCACAGGGCTGACACAGACACAGACAACCATTCACACTCACATTCACACCTACGGTCAATTTAGAGTCACCAGTTAACCTAACCTGCATGTCTTTGGACTGTGGGGGAAACCGGAGCACCCAGAGGAAACCCATGCGGACACGGGGAGAACATGCAAACTCCGCACAGAAAGGCCCTCGCCGGCCCCGGGGCTCGAACCCAGGACCTTCTTGCTGTGAGGCGACAGCGCTAACCACTACACCACCGTGCCGCCCTTTACCCGTGATATGCACTTTAAACATCCCTGAAAGCCGCTTCAGAAAATCGGAGTTACCAGAATTAATTCTCCAGGGTTAATATGATGCCATCCTTTAGGCAGATTTACGTAGCTTTACGTGTGCTTGCATTATCTCGGCTGAGAAGAACTCAAAACCTATAATGATGCAGGTCTGTGTGTTGATCTTGTCGCTTCACAGGTCAGTGCCAATGGAAACGTCCTCCGCAGCGAAATCGTGGGCTCCATAAAGATGCGAGTGTTTCTTTCAGGCATGCCCGAGCTGCGTCTGGGCCTTAACGACAAGGTCCTGTTCGAAAACACTGGACGTGAGTTTGCTTTTCTTTCTGGGGGGGGAGTGGTGATCAGAAGAAATAAATGAGTTAAATGAAAGTAAATTATCAGGCTCAGAGAAAGTTTGTAGCTTGTTGTGTTCTCACTAGTTCGCCAATGTATTAATAGATGCATGTTAAACTTGGTGTCTGTTTGAGATTTGTCGATTAATATTAACCCTGCGTTTGGTAAATTATCAAGCACGTCTGAGAGAGTCATGTGGCGTCACAATATAGTCAGTTACATTTAATGCTTTACTCGCACCCGTATAATAATAATATTCAGAAATGATGTGTCTGTGAATGGATATTTTATTTCATCCTCAGGAGGGAAGAGCAAGTCTGTAGAGCTGGAGGACGTGAAGTTCCACCAGTGCGTACGGCTGTCCCGCTTTGAGAACGACCGCACCATCTCCTTCATCCCTCCAGACGGGGAGTTTGAGCTCATGTCGTACCGTCTTAACACACACGTGAGTACCCTTACGCTCACACACGCACACCTATTGACCCTTCCCACTCACTTGACCTTCGTAAACGCGACCGCCATTTTGGACATGAAGAAATAACGGTTTATGGCACAGATCCTTTCGGTTCTCGCTCATCTAGCTGCTACAGTGACTGCTTAGACTGCAACAGTAATACCTAACACACATTTAAGTATCTGTCGTAAAGACGTGAAACTCGTCGAGTGACGAGTGTGTTCATTGATAAGCTAACACAATCTAAAAGTAGACATACCATCACACTGCCCTGGCGCTGTGTACAGTTTACCTTCTATGGTTTGTGCACTCACTATTTGCCATTACTTTCTCCAACCCAGTGTTCGAACTATGCCGATATTTTCGGGGGGTCCCTTTTTTTCCCTTGGGGGCGGGGGGTGCTTGCGCTTGTCTCAGAGCGCGGATCTCCAAACACATGAGAAGCCTATCTTACGCACGTATCACGCGGACTCCACACACGCATCGCATCTGAAGTCATAACTCATCAGGGGAAATCGTGTCCGCATTGGCATGTTCAAAAAACAACCTCGCGTCAACAATGATACCACACGCAAGAAAAAAAAAACAGTCAGGCGACTCAACACATCTGATCCACAGCAGCACCAAAGCATCACTGGAAATCATGTCAACAACCAATCTTCCATTTCAACACGCGTCAACAAACAAATGGCACCACAAACATGAACGAGTCGGTCAGGCTACCGATTCCAAACCCACAGCGGACGAATAATTAAATGCATCTTACCTTAAAGCAGAATCGACCACAAAGGAAGTCTGTTGGCACACTTCCTTTCTACTAGTTTGTGTCCCCAACCTGGCAGCAGCAGTCGTTGTCATATCGGTTTATTTTATCTTTGATGTAAACACAACACTTCGGATATGCAAATGCTTCCCGTTACACACGATTGCTGTGTCAATAAACATCATTTTGCCAATATTTTAGAGACCATCCATCTTCTCCGTCGGTCAGCATCTGTCGGGATCCGATAAAATGATAAATCTTGCCTTGTGTGTTGATGTAGGGTGTTCACACGGCACATATTTGCATCGATGCTGCACCGATGTATTTTGTTGCGATATATCTTACACCGGTGTAAATTTTGCGCAGCGTTCACACGTCACAACCCTGCTTACTAGAGAGAAGCGTGTTAGCACCGGTGCAGCCCCACTTGCGGTCACACGGCAGTTTCTGCGACCGTGTTATAGTAGCAAAAACTATTACTATCATTTCCTTTGATAGTAATAAAGTTTTGATATTTCCTTTTATTACTATCATTTCCTATCATTATTACTATCATTTCCGATAGTAATAATGCGGAAATGAAATATGCGCATGCGTGAAACTGTACTTCTTTTTCCCGGTTGTCATGGCATCACCAAGCGCCGGGAAAACAACGTGGATGAAGACACCAGTGTTGCCAGATATTGCTGACGTTTTCCATCCCAAAATATGTTCAAATCCGTCAAAATGCACTTAAAACCGCCCAATCTGGCAACACTGGAAGACACGCAGTTCTGTTGTTGTTGATATTCGCCATTTTGGAAGCGCAAAATACCAGGATGCAAGTTATGCAATGCCCGTATGTAATCAACTCTCCTCACGCGTAGCGAGTCTACCCCGGTAGCGTTCAGACGTCCCATTTTATATCGGTGCTGCCCCGCAAACTAGCATTTACTCCGGAGTAAATTTCTTAAACCACCTCCCGAGCAGGGTTAGATTTGCACCGGTTTAAGCAGCTTTCAGGGGCTACACCGGTATAACTTTGTACCGTGTGAACGCTCTACCGGGGCAGCCCCGGTGCTACACCGGAGTAAAAGTTGCCGTGTGAACACCCCTATGGTTACTACACCCAGGTGCACAACAATATAATGGCATGATGGAAGTCTTGCTGAAAGTAAAAACTTTCTTTGATGGCTGTATTCCTTTCGATGCTTCACCGTCGTTCCTCGTTGTTGGCTGTGGTAGACTACTGGTAGTTCATGTCCAAAATGGCGGCCGCGTTTGTCGTGACGTCATGTGGGATGGGTCTATACCAATGCCACACCCCTTGATGATCTCTGTGCTTTCTAGGTGAAGCCCCTGATCTGGATCGAGTCTGTGATTGAGAAGCATTCACACAGCAGAATCGAGTACATGATAAAGGTCAGAACAGATTTTTTTTTTTTTCCTCCCCCCCCCCCCCCCCAGCTGTTGTCCATCTCATGCATTTGGCTAAGTTGTATAGGTGATGTTTCCTCTGGTGCGCCGCCTAAGCTGTATATTTAATTGTAATAAATTAATCCATTAATTTCTCCAGACTTGGGAGGTTTCATTAAACTCATTTTCTGTGTTTTATACAATACTGACGCCCCAAACAATCTCCAGATGAATTTTAGTGTCTGAAGTTGGAACGCTTTCTAAGTGAAGCCCCTGATCCAGTTCTGTGTTTCAGGCCAAATCTCAATTTAAACGGCGCTCTACAGCCAACAACGTGGAGATCCATATCCCAGTGCCCACAGACGCAGACTCGCCCAAGTTTAAGACCACAGTGGGGAGCGTGAAGTGGGTCCCTGAGAACAGCGAAATTGTCTGGTCCATTAAATCTTTCCCTGTAAGTACATGAATGCTTTCAGAAACACACGCGTACATACTTATCAGGGTTTCTCTAAAGAGGTGACGCAGTTCTTACTGTTGTGGAACAAGTTAACATTTTTGTTTTAAATTATAAGGTGATTCTCTCTCTCTCTCTCTCTCTCTCTCTCTCAGGGAGGTAAGGAATACCTGATGAGAGCACACTTTGGTCTGCCTAGTGTGGAAGCTGAGGATAAAGAGGGAAAGCCACCAATTAGTGTGAAGTTTGAGATCCCCTACTTCACCACCTCTGGAATTCAGGTGTGTGTGTGTTTGTATTATAACTGATCATAATTATATCCCCCCACCCTCAAGGCAAGGCAAGTTTATTTATATAGCATGTTTCATACACAATGGCAGTTCAATGTGCTTTACAGAAGCAAAAACAAAAACAGTAAACAATAGAGAAATAAAATTACATAAAATAATTTTATTTTTAATCTAAAACAATTAATTAAAAGAATTAAAAGAAAATAATAAGAATTAAACAACAGTAGAACTAAAATAATAAAATGATAAAATGCCAAAAAGGAGAAAAAGAAACCAGCGGAATAAAATAGAATAAAATTAAAGTAAATTTAAAACATGCAGAGAAAGTAAAGATTATAAAAAATGTAAAAATATTAATTATTTAACAGAAAGCATCTGAAAACAGCTTGGCCTTTAACCTAGATTTGAAGCTGCCAACAGCAGGAGCATTTTTAATGTCCTCTGGCAGTTGGTTCCATAGCTGTACTGCATAGTAGCTAAAAGCTGCTTCACCACACTTTGTTTTAACAACTGGTTTTAATAGTAAATTTTTCTGTTGCGATCTGGTAGATCTGATTGTACACACTTCCTCAAACAAAGTTTGGCTGGTATATTGTACATATACCTCAAACAAAGTTTGGCGGGTATATGGGAATCGCTCTGTCCGTCTGTCTGTGTGTCTTGTAAGCGCAACTACTCCTAAACAGTTTGATGGATTTTGATGAAGGGTGGCATGGTGGTGTAGTAGTGTCGCCTCACAGCAAGAAGGTCCTGGGTTTGAGCCCAGCGGCCAACAAGGGCCTTTCTGTGTGGAGTTTGCATGCTCTCCTCGTGTCCGCGTGGGTTTCCTCCACAGTCCAAAGGCATGCAGGTGGCTCTAAATTGACCGTAGGTGTGAATGTGTGAGTGAGTTTGTCTCTGTCAGCCCTGCGATAACCTGGCGACTTGTCCAGGGTGTACCCCGCCTCTCACCCATAGTCAGCCAGGATAGGCTTCGGCTTAGCCTGGGAAATCCCATGCTGCTTTGCACAATCGTTCCGATCTGAAACGACAGCATGGAAACTATGGTCTAAAGGCTCGCCTGAGTTAGGGAGCCAATCAGAGAGTGGGGAGGGGTGGAAAGACGGTGACGCATACTACTCGACAAACGGAAGCTTGTAGTTTATTTGGGACTGTTTACGGATCACATTTAACATGGCGGCGAGCGATACGAACCAAACTTTCGATCAAGCTTTAGACACTGTTCTGAATAGTTTAGAGTGAAAGTTTGTTTTAAAACGGCAGTAATCGTTCGGTGCCATTGTTTTCCTATTTTTGTTTTGCCTTCTCTTTCCTTCTCTTCTTCGTCGCTCTAACTACGTCACCGGGTACAACTGCCGTGATTGGCCATGGGCCATGATTGGCCATACGCCAAACGATAGATATTCGCAACGTCCAATAAACGGCCGTTGACAATCGTAAACCACACCTCCCCTACGAGAAATTCAATAGGCGGATTCCAGACCATATTTCACTTGTGATATGGTCTGGTGTTAACCAGACTAGCTTCGGCTTGCCTGCGACCCTGTAGAACAGGATAAGCTGCTACAGATCATGGATGGATGGATTTTGATGAAGCTTTACACTGTTGCAGTATACCAACTGAATATGTGCGTGAAAAATAATCCCGAACCAAGGTCTTAAAGATGCTTATTTTCTTAGATATATATGTTATTTATCAGCTGGGAGGTCCGTATCGTGAAATACTGTGACCGAGGTCTTGAAAGTACCATTCAAGATAGAGGTCCTCTGGGCCGAGGTCAGTATTTAAGGCCGAGGTCACGGTATTTCACCATACGGACCGACCTTAAGCTGGTAAATAATATATTAATTTTTTTCTTTACCAAATTCTAACAGAAAACGAGAGCGCCCGAAAGGGAAAACCGAGCCGAGCCGCCATTTTGAATCCTCGTTAACGGCTGTAATGCAAATGGCTTCCTCCTCGGTATACAAGTGCACTTCCATGGCAGGGAAAAAACTACATTTTGCCGCCTATGTAGTCCCCTATTTATACGAATAGGAATCATTCAGGATTCAGCCATGTTTTTGCTCGGCGTTAGCAAATTACAGGCTTTAGCTTTCTCCTGAAATATTTTATTTTATTTCTTCTTCAGGGTAGTAAAATTCGCTTTCCCTGTGAAGACTGTCATTATCGCTATCCATGCTGTAAAATTAATGCTATTCTCCTGAGAAATGCTGGCAAAAATTTATAAGATTTTTGATAATCTTATAAATAAATCTTATTTTAAAAAAAAAAGATAAATGTTGACAAAAAAATTCTACTATGTTTGTTGTTGTGAACAAGCGAGTCACCAGGGGTCCGTAACTGGGGTACGTATTGTAAGATACAGACCCGCTCGCCAGCCAATCAGAGCGCAGGATTTGGACCGCGAAAAAAATGTCATTATCTGGTGATGTGGCTGGTGTTCCACTCCGTGAAATTGGACCAAATGGATTTAGACCCTGTATATTATATTATTGAGATAAATGACTAATAGGAATTTGACTCATGGTGTTGTAGGGTTTTTTTTTTTTTAAGTTCTCACACAGTTCCATTTGACGCATTTTGTTGTGAGTGTGGGGGTATTCTGTAGTGAGTTTACTCACAGTTCTAGTTACTATTGCATTTTGCTGTGATTGGGTTTTCAGATTCATTGCGATTCTGGAAAGATTCTGTGATGATGGAAAATAAAATCTACCCAATCCTAAACCCTAAATCCAAAATCCCCAATGGCATATTTGTTAAATGGCATATTCCTGATAGTTAAAGCTGGAAGTGGGTATACCAGAAAACCAAAAATGTCGGCTGTAGAAGTCAAACCTCAAAGTCCTGAAAGTATTAACGTTGATTTTAAAATCTTCCGAGTTGAATCAGGAACTCCATAGAGATTCTCACCCCTACACTTACTCATCTATGGGGTTGTGTTTCCATTTAGTGACACAAGATGGCACTCTAGTCGTTCTTCTACCTCTGTCCTCTCACCAAGGTTACATCTGAGCGCTCTCATTACTGCATTTCTACCCATAGATATACATAGAAGACTAGATGCCTCGTCCCCGTTGCCCGTCAACGAAGTCGAACGTCCGCACATGGCGGCCATCTTACCTCAGACAGCTGGCTTACCCATTACATTGTGTTGGTAGCGATATGTACTTTTCAGATGACCGTAACTTCCTCAAATTTCAATCGATATTCAAACGGTTTGGTTTGTTATATAAAAAAAAAAAAACAAACGGAAGTATGTATTTATGATATTAATGATGAATAATCATTTTATGTTTAAAAAAAATACATGCTGAAATTCCTATGCTGTGAGAAGCCTAACACTGCATCCTTATGGATAACTGCAGCCTTAGGACAAATAACCATACAATTTATTTCCAATTTTTAGTGAAAATATTTTTACATGTGATAGGGCCGTAGGGGAAGCTAAAGTTAAATAAACGGCTTACTCACTTCTGAAACTTCAGAAATACTTCATCCACCTCAAAAACCTAATGCACTCACATCATAGCATAATAACAAATGTAAACTCACATCATAGCATAATAACAAATGGGCAATTCCATGTAAATGTCAACCTCACCATGCAAGAATAAAGCAACATGTAATACATCAAAACCACTCCCAGAGATATCACCTAGGCCTGTATTTTACAGATGTGAATAAGTTGAACCAATTTGTCACAAGAATTGTTCCCTTCGCCTTAATATGTCAGTCTTTCTTTCTTATAATGTAAAACCCAAGCTAAAATCAACTTTGATCATGTACAATTCTATATTATTGCCACAAGCCACAGAAATGTATGCTAAAATCCACAAAACAGCAAAAACAATAGCCATTCTAAATATTATTTAAGAACTTTGATAGTTTTAGCTGATATTTAGAGAGTTTTTCAAAGGGTTATAGTGATTAAATTGCTGATTTTCTAAACATATGCCATGTCTATTTCAGACGCGTCACATCCATAACGGAATTTCGTCACATCCATAACGCTGACTTTTCCTTCCGAAACTCTGCATGAAATACAAAATATTTTAAACAAAGATTTTTTAATATTCACCTTGGACCCCTCTATCAAATGGATATCTCCATTTCGACATTAGGTTTACAATTTCACAGAGTTTGATAAAAATGTACAGTCACCCAAGAAAAGTGATACTTTTTCTGTCACATCCATAACACATCTTTTATTGGCATTTTCTGGCATGCCCGAGATGTACTATGGGAATTGTTCTTGTTCTATCACTTCTCCAGTATGGTACAGCCTTAAAATATGCAACACCTGTTTAAATACTGGGGGACAATAAAACATGCACTGGGTCATTTGTTGCCATTTTGAGTTCAAGTTTCACGTCCATAACGCTGGAATTGCTCAAATGCAAACTCACATCATCGCATAATAACAAATGCACTGCCCGAGTAAGTAATAGTATAAAACAGTGACAGCGACTCACGGTAGTTTGTGACAAAAAAAGCCCGGCTGCTCATATCAGGAACTGTATTGGACATTATTTCACTAAGTAAATAACGCTACCGATTATCCTTAAAAAAATGATGTATTATCTTACTGGTGAAAAGTGATCCCGCGTGCCCTGCTTTCCAGACATCGCCGGTTCGAGCAACCGAAAGCCGCACAGAAGTCTGGCATCTCGTCACAGTCAGAAATTTAATTTCCTCTAGAAATCATAATGCAAGTTGTTTTAAATTAACCAACCCGAAAATGAAAACCATGTGCAAGTGCAACTTCAGTTATTGAAAATATTATCTCATGACCTTCCATGTAAAATTACTTGGTGCTACGAGCTAGCCTAGCCTGAAACACAACTTTGACAAAGCTGCAGTAAGTCGTTTTTGAAGAGAAAAGGTACGATTTTAGCATGCTCAAGCACCCAGAATTACAACCACATTAATAATGTTTTAAGAAATCAAACCATTTGTATATACGTCAAAATTTCAGCAAGATAAGAGTATAAACATTTAAGCATCTCAATGGTCTTACCTCAGTGTACCGCGAATTCTGTGGAAAAGCTTGCCTGTGGTAAGATGGCCGCCCTGTGCGGACGTTCTGGAATACGCGGTGAGGCATCTAGTCTTCTATGTATATCTATGTTTCTACCTCTTTCAACCCAGGAAGTGAACAGTGTGCCCAGTCTTTGACATTTCAGTTCTTTAAATCCCTATAAATATCATATCCCTTACAAAAATTAACCATGGTTTTACTATGAAAACTAACCATGGTTTATAGTTATTCATGGTTTTCATGGTTTTTTGGGTAACCATGAAAACCATGGTTCATGACTATGGTTTAACCATGGTTTCACTATGGTAAATGTTAATGTATCTGGGCTAATCGAGATCCTTCTCTACAGCATTGACTGTTGGACGAAAGCATGGTAATACTACAGTTAGTGCAGCCTTTTAAAAACCATACTATCCCTTTTTAAACTAATTTCATAGTTACTATGACCTATTACACATACAACTATGATGCTACTGCAGTACTATGGATAAACCACAGTAATGCTATGGTTGGTTCATAGTACTTAGAATCACCATGAAATACCATAGTAGATCCATGGTTACTACCATGGATGAACCATAGTAATACTATGGTTGGTTCATAGTACTTAGAATAACCATGAGATACCATGGTAGAATCATAGTTACTACATAAAAACCATAGTATAACCATGGTTACTACATAAAACCATGGTAAAACCATAGTTAACCATGGTAGATTTTCATAAGGGATATGAGTCACAATTAAATAATAATAATAATATAATTCTTTATATGAGATCATTTGAAATACATTTTCATTCAGTGTGTAAAAGTCATATGTGTATGCAGATTCATTATGGACGATGAGAGGTGATGCAGTTGGCTAACAAGTAAAGTTGGTTTAAAGTGATGCTTCGTTTGGTTATTAGGCTTGTCCTCAATGTTTGTTTTTTCTTTCTTGTATAAGTGAGGAATGGAAACAAGGAGAAGAATGAGAAGCAAACAGTTGAGGTTCTGAAAATGTGACATTAACGTTTATACTCCTGTTGTCGGCGGCACGGTGGTGTAGTGGTTAGCGCTGTCGCCTCACAGCAAGAAGGTCCTGGGTTCGAGCCCCGTGGCCGGCGAGGGCCTTTCTGTGCGGAGTTTGCATGTTCTCCCCGTGTCCGCGTGGGTTTCCTCCGGGTGCTCCGGTTTCCCCCACAGTCCAAAGACATGCAGGTTAGGTTAACTGGTGACTCTAAATTGACCGTAGGTGTGAATGTGAGTGTGAATGGTTGTCTGTGTCTATGTGTCAGCCCTGTGATGACCTGGCGACTTGTCCAGGGTGTACCCCGCCTTTCGCCCGTAGTCAGCTGGGATAGGCTCCAGCTTGCCTGCGACCCTGTAGAACAGGATAAAGCGGCTAAAGATAATGAGATGAGATGAGACTCCTGTTGTCACTAGATGGCAGACTAAACCAGCTTCTTTACTCCGAGACATTTGTGCTTTGTGGATTGATGTATGGTAACTCCACAGACTTGAATCTCAAGTAGTGCATTGCGGGACCGGTTTAACAAGTCAGCATTTATAATTGCCCTCAGCTTCATGGTCATGTTCAAGTGAAATGAAAACTTTCCGATGTAAAGTGATACAACAAATTCTTCCTATTTGTACATTTCTGATGTTGCATTGTGTTTTGGTGAGTCCTGTAAGGAATAAAACACTTTGGGATGTGCTGTTCTAGAGAAAATAATCATTACCAACCTAAATTTGATTACTTTCCTTTAACAGCATGTCCTGAAGTGCCCTATTATTATAGCAATCCAGAACAACTGGACAGAAATCTGGATGTAGGAACAAGTTCAAGGTGATATTGGTGAGGGAAAATCTCCCTGAGATGACATGAGGAAGAAACTTTGAGAGGAAGCAGTTTCAAAAGGGAACCTGTTCTCTTCTAGGTCACAGCAAAGAGTGAGGTTGCATTACAGGCATTTAGAAGATGCTCTTATCCAGAGCAGCCAAGGGAGCAGTTGGGGGTTTGGTGCCTTGCTCAAGGGCACGTCAGCCATTCCTGCTGGTCCAGGGAATCGAACCAGCAACCTTTTGGTTCCAAAGCTGCTTCTCTGACCATTAGGCCATGATTACAAATCATTACTGTAAAGAGCACATAGTACGTGGGTGTCAAACTCTGGCCCGCAGTGTAATTATATTTGGCCCGCGAGGCAATCCCAAATGACTACTCGTCGGATTTGTGTATACAGCGCATTCACCGCTAATACTACAAATCCCATAATGCTCTGCTGCTGTTTTGGCGCGTCAATCAGGACAGGACCCAGAAACGCAGAAGGACGTCCAAACGTTCAACAACAAACGGACAGTTGCCATAGCGACTTCACGCTACAACTTTTCGACACAATGCCTCAGCTCCGCACCCAAGCTGCTCAGGTGCTCTCCATGTTCGGCAGCACTTATCTATGTGAGCAACTTTTCTCCTCAATGAAGATGACCAAAACATCTCACAGGAGACGTCTGACTGATGAACACCTTCGCTCGATACTGAGGATTTCCTCAGCTCAGAGCCTGAGCCCAGACAGTCAGTGCGTTTACATGCACATAGAGAGAATCGAATTTCTGCCGTTGCTCGACTGAAATCGAAGTTCAAAATGCCATGTATACACCTTAATTCGGCTGAAATTGAACCGAACTTGATTTCTCGGAATCGAGCTACACGACCTAGATTATGCGATTGTAGCCGAGCTACTTAGTGCATGTAAACCCTATTGAGCTACGTATTCGAGCTACTTACTTCAGCACTGCCCCTTCCGGAAGTGACAAGACCACAAGCGGGAAACACAACAGCCTCGGTCGGCATGACAACGGCATGAATCTTTTCTTTTTGTGGCATTGTTTGCACTGTTAAAATTTAGCTCACTTACTGTATCACCAAATACATCTGTACAGCTGTTGCATAGCTGTGAATTGTGTACATAAACAAGTCACTGTATTTGTGTGTGTGTGTGTGTGTGTGTGTGTGTGTGTGTGTGTGTGATGTCCAACATCTGAAGAATGTCAATAAAAACAAAACAATTGAACTTTGTGTGTTTATTAAAGTGCCATTCCACCATTGGATGTATTCTTTGGCATAAAATACAATATATTTTATGACATGACTAGACAGAGAAATCTTTTAGCTTCAAAATGATATATCAAACATAATTTTTTGACAACGACAAGTATATTAATTTTGCGACCAAAGTCACCTACCCTTTTAATTTCCGCGCGGTAGTGAAACGTGATGTCATCGGCAGGTTCCCCTTCTTGTGTACAGATTATCAGCAATGGCGGATAGAACGCGATGGTCAGCTTCGGAAAAGAAGCGAAGGAAAATAGCAAGTGATGCCCAAAGGAGACGGTCGACGGTGAATATCGGCACAGCAATCGACAAGTGGAAATCGCGTTCTATCCGCCGTTGCTGATAATCTGTGCCACGTCACACGTGACGTGGTACACAAGAAGGGGAACCTGCCGATGACATCACGTTTGACTACCGCGCGGAAATTAAAAGGGTAGGTGACTTTGGTCGCAAAATTAATATACTTGTCAAAAAATTGTTTGATATATCATTTTGAAGCTAAAAGATTTCTCTGTCTAGTCATGGTGTCATAAAATATATTGTATTTTATGCCAAAGAATACATCCGATGGTGGAATGGCACTTTAAGACACAAGTTAAATTGTAAGCAAAAAATGGACTTTAGAAAAATATACAATTGTGCAAAATAAGTTGTCTTACAAAACAGTGGTCTGCGCAGGACAGTTTGTAGCCATACAGTCTGTTAGAGCAAGCCTAACAGCTTGAGCACGGAACTTGTGAACACGGAACTGCCAGTGTTGCCAGATTGGGCGGTTTTACGTGCATTTTGGCGGATTTGAACATGTTTTGAGCTGGAAAACGTCAGCAGTATCTGGCAACACTGCTGATAACTTGGTTTATACTCTTGAATAGCTCTTCTTCATGACGACAACCGGAAGTGTACCAACACGATGGGGCGTGTAGCGCCACCTGTGGCTCGGGTGCACAATGTACCTCACACAATAGCTCGATTTCCTTGTGTGCATGTAGGATTGGATTTCTCTGGCACCCCTGCTGGGACCCTTAGCTCGATTACCGACAGTAGCTCGATTTGGATGTGCATGTAAACGCACTGAATGATGAACTAGCATCCAAGAAGAGATGCCAGGTATCTGGCTTGGGCACATCAGATTAGATCAGTGTGTAGCAAACTGAGCAATAATTAACCTTTTCTTTATGCACTTTTTCTTGCTACTCCAAGGCATGGGCTTGAATGGTTGATTGATTTATTATTGTTGTTTTATTTTTAAAATTATTAGCCTGTGGAAAAAGTTTATTTTGATATTTAAATCAGAAGGCTGCAAATAGAAAAGAGGCATACGATTTAAATTTCATTTAATAAATTAATGCCATTGTGTGTTTTTTTTTTTTGAAATTCGATTTAGCATGTCTGCACTATTGTTATATATTGTATAGTAATAAGCGTTGCTTGTTCCATATTCAATGTTAAAGCAAAACTTGTTTGGGTCCATATTAAAAGGTTCATTTGTTCAATGTTGGCCTGCGACTTTGTTCAAGTTTTAAATTTTGGCCCACTGTGTATTTGAGTTTGACACCCCTGACATAGTACATTACTGGTATTTAGCAGATGCTCTTATCTGGAGCGATGTACAACATACCCAGAGCAATCAGGGGTTAGGTGCCTTGCTCAAGGGCACTTCAGCCATTCCTGCTGGTCCAGGGAATCAAACCGGCGATCTTTCGGTCCCAAAGCTGCTTCTCTAACCATTAGGCCATGGCTTCCGCCAGTTTGCCAATTTTTCCTGATTAAGGCATGACTTTCCCAAACATCTGTGAAACAAGTTCCTGTTATTGTTTATATCAGCTATAAACATTCCTACCTTCACCCTCCCGTCTCTTTTTGAAGGTAGTAATATGGTGAACTGGAGCTTGTCATGTTCCTGAGAAAGCTCCTCTTTCCTGTGAATTACAGCTTTATCTCTGTTACAAAGCGCCGACACTGGAGACACTAATTAAGCATTCAGACACTCGGGGGCGTGTTATTAAAAAAAAAAATGAATCAAGCACCGGTGTGCTGAGATGATTATTTTCCAATAACCCATCTTGTATGCGCAGCACTCTGCCAGCTATTATATGAAGCATTGAACAGTGCTGTGGTGTAACCGTATGTAAATATCTTTAGATGTGCGTGAGTTCAGAGCCTATGGCACCAGTTTGTTTTTGTTAACCAAATGCACAGCTTGCTTTTTTTTTTTTTTAAGCTGATTGGTGACCATCTGGGGTATTTGCTTGAAAGAGAGACTGGTGTTAAAATGTTGCTTTACATCTAGTTTTATCACCCTACCCCAGCTTTGATGATTTCTCTATAACGGCACACACCATCATGTTTCATTCCACTGCAACCACGCTATAACAAACTCTCTTACTATGAACTTTTGCATATAGAGAACTAAATTTGTGTCCACTGCCTTTAGTGATGATAATGAGTTGGAGTCTTCAAAATAACATCACTGAGCCATGCGCTGCTCTTCCCACCAGAGACAAACAATAAGTCTGCAGTCAAGGTAACAATGCATGTTAATGCCATAAAGGCTTAACGAGTCCAGCTTAGGTTTCGATCACTAACAATTATTGAGAACACAGTGATCAGAGGATCTATAAAAGGGTGACGTGATTGCTGACGTCATCGGTGATTTGCAACACATGAATGAACTGAAGGGTGACGAGTTAGAAAACATAGCGAGTCAGTGGGTGGACGTTAACAACGATACACTGGTAACCTCCATCATTTGCATAACAGACGAAGACATCATCGCCTCTGTTTTGGCCCTTTTCCACTACCCTTTTTCAGCTCACTTCAGCTCGCTTCAGCTCACTTCAGCCCGACACGGCTCGCGTTTCGACTACCAAAAACCAGCACGACTCAGCTCGTTTCAGCCCTGCTTAGCCCCTAAAACTCGCACCGTTTTGGAGTGGGGCTGAAGCGAGCCAAACCGTGCCGACTGAGGCTGGGGGCGTGAGCAGACACTCCCCTGTGCACTGATTGGTGAGGAGGAGTGTCCTCACATGCCCACACACGCCCCGCGAGCACGCTGGGATCTGTAAACACCGCAAACCCGGAAGAAGAAGAATTACGAATTACGAGAATTTCTGAAGCCTTATGCGCCTCGCCTCATCTATACGCTCTTGCCAGTATCTGTTGGCGTTGTCGGTGACAACAAGCCACAGCACCAAGACCAGCAACACTAACGACTCCATGTCCTCCATGTTTATTGTTTACTATTCGGGTCGTGAGACTACCGCTTAAAAGCTCACTGAATCAGTGACATACAGAGCATCGTGGACGAGTTCGCGGAGCGCAAGGCTCGCCGTATGCCCTTCAAATAATGCGCGCAGTAGGCTATTGATGTTTTATTATGAGCCATGTACAGTATGTCGCCTAATGTTTTTTTGTTTCTGAGTTACATGTTCGTTTGAAGGACTTAATGTACTAAATAACATAGTTGCACCCCGTAGTGTTGAAATTGGTAAACACAGTGCATTCAGTGAGGTTTGCACCGCCCTCCTTTTATTTCTGACTCTTCCTGTCACCACTCTGAGTGCTCATTCGTATGCCCTTCAAATAATGTGCGCAGTATAGGCTATTGCTGTTTTATTATGAGCCATGTACAGTATCCTAATGTTTTTTGTTTCTGAGTTACATGTTCGTTTGAAGGACTTGATGTACTAAATAACATAGTTGCACCCGGTAGTGTTGAAATTGGTAATCACCGCAGTTGCGGACATTTTGTAGCCTAAAATGATGTTATGATAAGCTTTAATAAAGGGCCCGGTCATTTGCCCCGCCCCCGGCCCGGCTCTGACTTGTTCCGCCACTGTCACTGATGTCACTGTTTGCGCTGCTTAACGACATCACGTGACGTCCACCCACTTTCACTAACTCCACCCAATGTGTCCACCCACTTCCAGCCAGCGCGGTTGTAGTCGAAATGCAACTCCAACAGCCCCGCTCAGCTCGACTCAGCTCGACTCGGCACGGCACGGCTCAGCCGCGTTTGTAGTGGAAAAGCGGCATTTGTGATCTTAACGTTTAACTCAGGTGGGGTTTACATTAGACCGTATCAGCGGATCATCAGATTAACGTTTTTAAAACGATTAGCGTGCACACAGCAACACCAATACACGGATACGCTCGGCTCCGCAGGCATCCTGCACTCCAAATCACGAGTGAAGCGCACGAGCAGTGATTCGGGACTGAGCCGCTGTGTGTGTGATCTCAGTGCATATCACTTACCACTTGCAAGTGGAAGGATGGCAAGCCTAAAGACAATCATAACTACACAATGGGCAGTATTTGCATCAGTATTTGCAGTATTTTCATACTTTTATACTCTTTAATGAAAGGTGATACAAGGCGGAAGTCCGCGCCGTTTTTCAGCAGTCGCGTCACGTGACCAACGCCAGCGAATCAGGAAGGTGGATGTCACAGTGACGTTGTCCAATGACGACGCCAGCTAGAGCTCAGCACAGCGTATCCACGTATTCTCAATGTTTACACAGCACCGGATCAGACACGATCTGGATTGAATACGTGGACCCTGGCGGATTCCCGTTTCCCGGCGTTTCCAGGCGGTTTAATGTAAACGGACAGTGCATCCGCGAAGAAAACGAGACAGATACGGTCTAATGTAAACTTGGCCTCAGTCAATTAAGTCATCAAAGAAAAAGCAGTCCAGGATTACAAGTTTCTTTGGCAAGTGAAACTGATGGGACGCTATTGTAAGTAAGTAAAATTTATTTGTATGTCGCTTTTCACAGACAAACAGTCACAAAGCGCTTTACAATGTATCAAAGCCAAAAACAATAGGAAAGGAAGAAATAAAAATAATATAAACAGTAAACAATAGCAAGCAAAACAAACCTAATAAAAAAGGTATAAATTAAAACAAATTCAAAGACAAAGTGGGCCCAGTTGTACAATAAGAAAAGCAAATAACAGATAAAAACAACCTAGCCAAAAGCCTGTCTAAAAAAGTGTTTTTAATTGGCTCTTAAAAACATTTAAAGAAGGAGCAAACCTGAGTTCAGCAGGTAAGTCATTCCACAACCTGGGGCCAACCACTACAAAAGCACGATCACCCCAAGTCCTAAGGCGGGTACGTGGGACAGACAATAAGTTTTGATTATTGGACCTAAGAGAGCGAGCAAAGGATAGGGGGTGCAATAACTCAACAAGATATGCAGGGGCCTGGCCATGAATTGATCTGTAGATAATGGTGAGGATTTTGAACTGAAAACGGTACTGGACTGGGAGCCAATGTAGGGAGCGGACATTGTCGTACTGTAACGGCTTGTATACTGGGGCAGTGAGGAACTGCCCCATCTGAGGCCCTGTTTACATTATTTCGAATCAGCGGATCATCAGATTAACATATTTTTAAAACGATTCGCGTGCATACAGCAACGCCAATACACGGATACGCTAATCACATGACTAATTAGACGGCACGTCACATGATCCCAGTGCATATCGGGCATGCACAAGTCACTCACCACTTGCAAGTGGAAGGATGGCAAGCGAACACCTTCTCCAGCAGATAAACACACCTGGCTGTGATGTTCATGTTCTCACTGAGTTTAAGCGCCTGAAGGAGGTTGAAATGTGTAAATAAACCTCAGTGCAGCTCGGCGCTTCCTCCTGCGCTCCAAATCACTCCGCCCTGAACAGCGAGTGCCCTTTGGAGGGTGCGCACTCCGGCCCTGCGCAGCTCACAGAGCGCGCGAGTGAAGCGCACGAGCAGTGATTCGGGACTGAGCCGCTGTGTGTGTGATCCCAACGCCAGCGAATCAGGAAGGTAGATGTCAGTGACGTTGTCCAATGACAACGTCAGCTAGAGCTCAGCACAGCGTATCCGCGTATTCTCAATGTTTACACAGCACCGGACCAGACACGATCTGGATTGAATACGTGGACCCTGGCGGATTCCCGTTTCCAGGCGTTTTAATGTGAACGGACAGTGCATCCGCGAAGAAAACGAGACAGATACGGTCTAATGTAAACTTGGCCTGAAACTGCCCCATACTGACCATCTGAAAGATGCACAGAGACATGTTAATAAACGGCAAGTAATTAGATACCGGTGTAACTCCTCACATTACTCCTCGCCGTTCACAGTTGATGCTCGACCACGCCCTTGCTGCCACACGTACTTTATGTAGCTGAAAGTTTACAATATTTGCATTGTTTGTTTTAATGACATTGACTCAGTTTCCTTTACTTTGTAAATATGTAAGTGAATTAAGCATAACTTTTAAATTAAACACATTTGGCCTTGTTTTACGAAAGAGTGAGTGAGGGGTATGACGAGGGTCCATTTCACCATTACAAACTTTTCGGTATAACGAACTATTTGGATGTCCTCCAAGGAGTTCGTTATAGTGGGGTTGCAGTGTATTGATTAGGAAGGGATTTGATCGTTGTATATGGATTTGAGCTACATACGTATTTACACTTGTAAGAAATCTGGATTTTTATTTATTTATTTATTTATTTTTTAAATTTAAACCTGGTTTAAATGCCTCTTGGGTGCATTTGAACCAAATGTAATCTCCATCTATGTCGCATATAATCTTTATAAATGCTCTCTAACTGCTGCTCAGGCCAGCTGTTTCTCTGTCTGTTTCGTCAGCAAATAACTAAAACACAATTGCATCAGTCAGTGCGTTTACATGCACATCCAAATCGAGCTGCTGTCGGTAATCGAGCTAAGGGTCCCAGCAGGGGTGCCAGAGAAATCCAATCCTACATGCACACAAGGAAATCGAGCTATTGTGTGAGGTACATTGTGCACCCGAGCCACAGGTGGCGCTACACGCCCCATCGTGTTGGTACACTTCCGGTTGTCGTCATGAAGAAGAGCTATTCAAGCGTGTAAACAAAGTTATCAGTTCCGTGTTCTCCATTGCGCGTTTTTCTCCCGTCCGTGAATTTTAATATATTCAACTCCTTAAGCTGAATGAGCATGAACTCTGTCTCCTCATTGCTCCAGAAGTGCACGTTTCTGCTCGCCATTTTCTCTTCTTCGTTTGTTCCTCCTGACCTCTTCTGCTGCTCGCTACTACTGTTGTCATGCCGACCGAGGCTGTCGTGTTTCCCGCTTGTGGTCTCGTCACTTCCGGAAGGGGCAGTGCTGAAGTAAGTAGCTCGACTCCGTAGCTCGATAGGGTTTACATGCACTACGGTAAGTAGCTCGGCTACAATCGCATATTGGTGGGACATGGCGATTCATTTCCGCCAGTTCGTTCATGTCGGTCAGTTCAGCAAAGAAATTCGTTCGTTCAGTTCGTTCACTCGTTCATTTTGATGACGTCACACCAAAGCGGCACAACAATGGCTGTCGTCCGAAGTTTAGTTCATCTTGAGTGAACGAGAGGCGGCAGAGGTGCCATCCACAATAGATTCTCATACATTACAATGTGCTTGAGAAAAAGATGGAAGAAAAACATTATCCTAGCATTATCTGAAAAAGACTACATAAACAAAGCTCTGAAAGTTAATTAAATGTAGATGAGAATAAAGCTGTTTTTATATTTATTATATTTATTTTAGTAGAGCCATGGTCTGCCGGCTATGCAGTTGTTCTCTCAAACCCATTAAGCAAAAAAAAAATTGCTTATTTAACAGCAACACTCATTTCAGAGAATAAACAACTTTACAAGTCATCGTATTCAGCGAACAGTAGCCTGCGATGTCTCTCTGCTGCATTCATGATCATTCATTGTTCTAGTCGTTCACTTCGAAGACTCGTTCAAAAAGAACGGTTCGTTCGTGAACGACACACCACTAGTTGCTATGCGCCCAGCCCAGTATGGCAGCAGGCAGGCTGGCTGCTGGCTGTTCGTTCGTTCGCGAACTGCTGAGCTCGTTCGCTGTGAACTGAAATGTATTGCTGAGTGAGAGCTCTAAATTGTAAACTAAAGACCTGGCATGTGTCAACGCTCTGATAATAGGGCTCAGATAGCCCTTAAAGAAGTAAAGTGGCGCTGCTCTGCACAGATCAAAATGCAAGTTGGACGCCCTTCTGCTACTGAACAGATCCTGCTGATTCGCCAACGACCGAGATTCAGAGACCGCCCTGCTGCCAGCGAGCAGAGACTGCTGATTCGCGAACGACCGAGAACGAGAGGCAGCGCGAACTAGTTCTAGTCGTTCACTTCGAAGACTCGTTCAAAAAGAACGGTTCGTTCGTGAACGACACACCACTACAATCGCATAATCTAGGTCGTGTAGCTCGATTACGAGAAATCAAGTTCGGTTCAATTTCAGCCGAGCTAAGGTGTTTCCATGGCATTTAGAACTTCGATTTCAGTCGAGCAACGGCAGAAATTCGATTTTCTCTATGTGCATGTAAACGCACTGAGTATCTTGCCTTGGTAGGATCTCCTGGTCAGTTTCAGAAATTTTCCAAGGGCAGTGTTTCCAAATTCGCCATTCCATCTGTGCAGTGTGATTTGCTCTGTCTTGCTGTCTGAGAAATGGCTACTTGCATGGTGTTTTAAGGGCTGCAGTGATCATATTCGCTGAATGAAGCCTTGATTTAAGTTACACTGAACGTATAGCTTAAAAACCTCTCCATTTACACCCTTAAAGTGTCATTTCACATTGCTGGGTTTTTAAGGTATAGTATTCTAATATGTGACTATAAGTATACAGCATGTTAATAAGTCACTGATCACTGAGAATGAAGTGTGTGTGTGTGTGTGTGTGGCTGAAAGTTTGGCTGAACTCTGGGTGCCCTGCCTTGCTCCATAGAGTTCAGCATGATGGTTTTAAAGGAGCCGTACAATCTGCTCCTCACGCTCCTCCACTCCTCAGCCAATACGATTAGTGCTGATTTTATATGATTTTGAAAGGGAGTGAATGAATTGGGGAAGCAGAGGAGATTTCCTCTCTCTTGTGGATTAAGTTGTATTAAGCATCCCACACGGAACTCAAAGTCGCTAAACCTCTCGTTTAACTCGATTTTCCCCCTCCTGATGAGCAGGATTATGAGGAAAGAATCAGTCATTTCTCAAATCGAATTAAATAGTTAACTTGTGTGAGATTTCCTCCTGCTAATTTCTCTCATTTTTATGTACGCCTGTTTTTGTTTTTTTTTTTCCCCCCATTACAGCCTCAAAGCTGCCTTTTTGTTTTGATCAGATTATATGCTCAATTTTCCTTAAGACAACAGACATTTACAAATGGATGAACTGATCACACTTTTTTTTGGTGCAATATCATAGTCAGAGCTCTGGGTATCATCCTCACAATACCCGAGCCTGCTCTCTGCAGATGTTGCGACTGTGGGAAATCACCATCATGATGACTTCATGGTTCAAGAGAATGTGTTCTGTGTTAGTCAAGATCACACAAGTTCACAAAATGTATACGATGCATGTTGAAATCCTAATACTGATTTGGAAATGACTGATGACAACAATGAGTGAGTAGGATGGATGGATGGATGGATAAAAACTTGGTTGGAAACTTGGAGGGATGGATGAATGGATGGAGTAGTAAACATGGATGAGTAGATTCAGCCATAGTTGGATGGAAACATGGAGGGAGCGATGGGTGAATGGATGGAAACTTGGAGGGAGGAATGGGTGAATGGATGGATGGAAACTTGGAGGGAGGGATGAGTGAATGGAGGGAGGGATGAGTGAATGGATGGAGTGATGGATGGATGGAAAATTGGATGGATGGATGGAAAATTGGAGGCATGGATGGATGGAAAATTGGAGGCATGGCTGGATGGAAAATTGGAGGCATGGATGGATGGAAAATTGGAGGCATGGATGGATGGAAAATTGGAGGGATGGATGGATGGAAACTTGGAGGGATGGATGGGTGAATGGATGGAAACTTGGAGGGAGGGATGGGTGAATGGATGGATGGAAACTTGGAGGGAGGGATGAGTGAATGGATGGAGGGAGGGATGGATGGAAACTTGGAGGGAGGGATGGATGGAAACTTGGAGGGAGGGATGGATGGAAACTTGGAGGGAGGGATGAGTGAATGGAGGGATGGATGGATGGAAACATGGAGGGAGTGATGAGTGAATGGATGGAAACTTGGAGGGAGGGATGGGTGAATGGATGGATGGAAACTTGGAGGGAGGGATGAGTGAATGGATGGAGAGATGGATGGATGGAAACTTGGAGGGATGGATGGGTGAATGGATGGATGGAAACTTGGAGGGAGGGATGAGTGAATGGATGGAGGGATGGATGGATGGAAACTTGGAGGGAGGGATGACTGAATGGATGGAAACTTGGAGCAAGTTCTGTTTGCTCATTCCTCCCTCCAAGTTTCCATCCCTCCCTCCAAGTTTCCATCCATCCACTGATTGATTCATTTAAAAAAACAGAAAGGAGTCTACCAAAAAAAATTTGGACACTGGAAAATTTCATTTAAAAAAATGTTTATCCTGTTTCTCATATATTTAGAAAGAATCAAAATTAATATCTCGCGCAATTTTAAGTAAATAAAAGAGATAACAGAAAGGAATCTACATATAAATAATTTATGCATGAAAGGGTTAAATCAATCAATAACATATTTTAAATCTTGCTAGAAACAAAGCTGGAATCTTCATTATATAAAAATTGTGATTGGTTACATTGGGACAGAATCGAGTCTTCTTCTAGACCGTACCTGTACCTCAACCTCGTTACCCATTGAAGTGGAAATACTGATGGGAAACATTAACACAACACTACTTGATTAACTTCTTTCATAGTGTTGTCTCAGCCACACAATGCTCTGGACACAGCATGTTCCTCTGCTAATGCTTGTGCGCTTTTCTGGCCAAAAGCTTCAGAATATCGGAGGCTGCAGTCGAATCGGCTCTCTGCACTTCAGTGTATTTGCACATCTGTGCCTCAGTTTCACGCAAGAACACTTCAACACTGTTACCCCACAAGCTTTTTGACATATTGGGTTTTGCACTGGATTGAAAAATATTCACAGAGTTATCTTTAAAGGTTGTTAACATTCTATTTGAAGCAGTTAGTCACGAGTTAGAGATGTACCATGTCTCTCAACTGGCTTATTCCTGTAAGGCAGTTCTTGGTCATGTTCTTGGCCATGTTTGGCCATATATTGACGAATGGTTTGAGACAATGAGGCATTTGTATGACACATTTGTTGATGCAGTGGACAAAATTAACGGCTGAAATGTAATTTGAGAAAGCCAAGCAAAAAACAAGACCAACATGATATAAACATACCACTGGCACAAAATCATCCCCCTTCTTTCAAGAATTTGGGTAGTCAAGCACTTGGACATGTTTCTCTATTGAGTACTCAATCAGTCCCAATAACTGCTTCATTCTGTAGTCCTGGGTATTATTTTAAACTGCAACCGGTGGTGAGTCTCAAGTCCGGGAGGACTTGAGTATTGGGGAAAGTGGAGTTACCCCTGAATCACCATTGCTCCCAGGTCCCGGAGTGGTAGCACCTGCCTGGGTTAAATAGTACATCAATAAGGCGCTGGCAGCAGGGTGCTTTTCGGTGCAGTGTGGCAGATGAGCCCAACAGGGTCAATGGCACACCACCAAGTGGCATGCAGAAGAGCCACTCAGACAGCCAGTGAATGGCATCACTCAGCAAGTCAGTTGTCACTGCGGGGCAACTTCCATACCTGTCAGGTCTGGAGGTCCAGAGAGACAACGCAATGGGGGCACGACATTGTTTGTCTTACCTTACCGTGCAAGGCGCTTCATTAGGAGAGGAGAATAGCATAGAAGAGCTCACAAGGCCAGACATTGCGTGGCGGCTTGGCCAGGCCGACCTGCGTTTCTGCACATCATAATGAAGCAGTCATCATCGCTAGCGATAGACAGCCGACAACAAGAAGTCCCAAAACTGATCCAAAGTTTCAGGCCAGTATTGCTCTGATAGTTCTACTGAATCAGTGTACTCTTAAGGTACATATTTGGGATGGTAAAAAAACAGGAGTATCCTCGTACCAAACAAGAATCCCCATCATAGTCTGTATGGATTTGAATTTGATGCATTTCATGACCACCCTCCTCCTGCTGAATTGGAAAAAGAACTGAAGATTAGAATTTCTGTCTGATTTTAAGAGCTGTGCTGCTTAAGATCCTGCTCTGCCAGACGTCTGCTGAGAAAACTTGCTGACTTGCCTTGGGGTGAAACCTCAGGGATGCTTTGATAACCCTTACGCTCGTATACACACTCACCCGTTCCCTCTCTGTGTCTCTCTCCTGTGGTCAGCATGTCTGTCTGCTTTACTGGTGTCCTTGTATGGCCCGTGAATGGAGACTCCCTCCTGTGTGTCTGTGCCCCCGTGACAGCAGACGTTTTTTTTTTTTTTTTTTTTTAAAGTGTTTTAGAGGGATTTTCTTTTTCTCTAGTATGGCTGGATTTAGCCCTGTTTCTCTGCAGCCATGCAAGAGCTGTGTTCCAGACTTTATGGGTGGCATTTTAGAGCGTCCGTAATAACAGCACAAGGCGGCACCGCTCTCAAATTCATGATACCACTTTAAGCAAGTGGCATCGTTTTTTTTTCTCTCCTCCTCCCCCGACACTGAGCTATGATCATGATCAGTCTCGTCTCAAGGATGGCGAGGCCAAAAAAAGTGGTTGCTCTCGCACACTTAGATGTCACCCTTAACAGTTAATCAGTCTCAAAGGCTAGGGCCTGGCCTTGCATAAAGGCCTGTAATTTTCATGTAGTCAGTTATACACAATGATGATTAAGTGGTTTTTTATTTTTTATTTTAAAGATTATACATCTTAATTGCTTGCTCACAGGTCTGGAATGAGCCTGTGGTGATGGTTCTACCACCAAAACACCAAGGCATCTTGATTATCATCTTCACAGCCACACCTCTCGTTTTAGACTGAACTGAGAACAGCGACAATCTTGTGGAATAAGTGTAAACCATTTCCTTGTTACTTGCAGTGTCGATGTTTTTAATTTATTAGGTTTCGCGCTTGAGGGCTCGTCTCGGCTGTCACGAGTCCCTCAACCCATTGCTCACCGTTAAGTAGCTTGTACAGGCCACTAACTCTGCAACCAAGCTCTTCAGTATGTGCAGAGATTTACAAGTGCAGGCTTTTGGGAGAAAAAGTGACTAGACTGCATGTCTGTGAAGGTCTGGGAGTCTGTCTCCTGACTGCGAAACATGCTCTATAGGCCACAAGGTCTACTAGGCCATGCCGCGTTAATGAAAGACCAGCGCACAGCAGTAAACACACACACGCCGAGCCAAAGACATCTTGAGCACCACATACAGTGTCTACACTTGTCTTGTAAGGTGAATTTTTGGTAAAATGAGAACCGTGCACTCGATCTTGTGGAGCCAGTTTTGACATTATAGTGCCTTGTGCCTTGGCGCTGTAGTGACGCAGCACTCCATAAACCCTCTGACATGAACCAAGCGCTGCTTAACCACCACTTTGACATGCACTGTGGCCCGAAAGGCCGTGAACACAAAGCCACATTTGGAGATCTCAAGTTGTGACCGTCTCGTCACCGTGCCAGTGTGTATACGGGCCCGCCTGGGTCGGTCCAGAGGGAGGTTTTGATGAGTTTTAAATAGTGGACGCTGCACCCAGGGTGGCACTGCTGCACCCAGCTAAAGTCCACATGCACAGCCTGAAATATGCACAGAAGCGACTCTGCGTTGGTGGGGTTCTCCACCAAATTTGATTGGAAATAGCCTGGGAGACTGTTTTTAAACTCCTCCTGTAGCCTATATTGATGCGTCCTGAACTCTGAATACGCTTCTTGTAAAAAAGAATGCCCAGTTGCTATTTTGTCTACACACTTACTATTTTGAACTGTCTGTCCTTCGGGAATACAGTGTTAGAAAAAGCCAGATGTCAGAGCTTCGAATTTTACTATGTGTATACTTTGGGAGAACACCCAGTGTACTAGATCACCTCAGAATATCTGAGCCGCTTTTGAGCAATGCCTTTTCAGCGCGTTTTATATATTGCTTTTCTCTCCTGTGCGATTGTGCAAAGATACAGTGATGCAACAGCTGACTATCAAGGTCATGGAGCATGTCTCAATATCTCTGCAGGGAAGCGAGTTGCCATTTCCTCAATCTCACTTCTTCAAATGCTTCCTGTGTGCCACTTAGACACTTTCCCAGGCTTTGGTGCCACAACGTCCTCAGCGCAATTTTTAGTTTTTGTCACATAGTGTGTTAATGGCTAATTATACCACCAAACGCTCGATTCGGAGTAGTCAGAAGGTATTGGTTAATTTTCCATAACAGCAGCTCTTTTAATTTTATTCTTTCTGTAGTATAATGACTTGTGCAGGGACTTGGATGGCATTTTTGGAAGGAGTCTCCAGTGTCAGAAGCTGTAAAGCTGTACGTTTTCCATCACAGGATGGAAGGGCTTTGTCTTTTGGTTGTTGGACAAAAATTGCGATTTTGTCTTTTTTTTTTTTTAAATTAATTTAATTAATTGTTGTGGTATATGAGACATTATTGGAAAATGACCAAATTCAGGATGGCGAAAGTAACTTGTGGGCCTTTTCCACTACCCTTTTTCAGCTCACTTCAGCCCGACACGGCTCACGTTTCGACTACCTCAGAGCAGCACGACTGAGCTCACTTCAGCCTTACTCAGCACCCAAAACTCGCACGGTTTTGGAGTGGGGCTGAAGTGAGCCCAACCGAGCCGAGTGGGGCTAGGGGCGTGAGGAGACACTCCCCTGTGCACTGATTGGTGAGGAGGAGTGTCCTCACATGCCCACACACGCCCCGCGAGCACGCTGGGATCTGTAAACCCGGAAGAAGAAGAATTACGACAAAGATGATGATGATCAGAAAACTAGAAGTTCCGTCTCTTTCTGAAGCCTTATGCGCCTCGCCTCATCTATACGCGCTTGCCAGTATCTGTTGGCGTTGTCGGTGACAACAAGCCACAGCACCAAGACCAGCAACACTAACGACTCCATGTCCTCCATGTTTATTGTTTACTCTCTGGGTTGTGAGACTACCGCTTAAAAGGTCACTGATGTCACTGTTTGTGCCGCCTAACGACATCACGTGACGTCCACCCACTTTCGCTAACTCCACCCAATGTGTCCACCCACTTCCAGCCAGCACGGTTCAGCGCGGTTGTAGTCGAAATGCAACCCCAACAGCACCGCACGGCTCAGCCCAACTCAGCGGCGTTGGTAGTGGACAAGCCCCATTGGACCACATCTCAGCTCTCCATCCTTGATTTATTTTTCTGTAACAGCACGCCCCCTAGTGTTTGACTTGTTTACTTAAGGAACTTTAGATTGAGAAGCGTTACTACTTATTAACGGAGCTCAAGGTCTTTACGGGAAAATATCAGAAGACCGAGCAAGTGAGGTTAATGAGGAGTTTATTATATGGCAAATTTTTTTTTTTTTAATTTCTAAGATTATAATTAGACAGTCCTCATCATGAGGTGTGACGCTGCTTTCAGTCACATCATATTTGTAACGTAGTTGAGTCACACATGCAGAATAAACGGCTAGCGGCTTCGAAACTGAATTTATTTCTCCGCTCGAGTAATACGTGACAGATGTTCTAAGAAAGTTGGGCCACTTTTTTTTATTTCATTTTGATTTCTAGTTAAATTTTATTTATTTATTTATTTTTGTTTTTGTTTTTTGCAACGTTGAAAGCCGGCACCTTGGAAAGAAAGTCTGTAATCGTCCACGGGCATTACAGGAAAATACTACCCGCCAAGGAACCAATCAGAGCACACAATTTTAGAAGTAGCTCATGATGATGATTATGATAATGCATATTTGTTTTGCTGATATGTATTACAGTAATGTAGTAGGTGCTGAGCTGTTAAGGTTGTACACTATTAACGTGAAGGCTTTTGAGTTTAATTCCCAGCACTTACTCTTGATCTGTACTGATTTTAATGGTAATTGTTCTTCTTTTAAATTATTATACCCCTGCTCCAAAGGAGGGGGGGTAATCTGGTTTACCTCTGTCTGTCCGTCCGTATCTCCGTCCATCCGAAACACCCTTTTTTTTCTCAGCAACCGCAAATCATAGCCACTTCGTACCAAACTTCAGCTTGGGGTTCTGTACCGGTACCATATATACCATTTTCAGGTCTGTCGCACATCAACTTCCTGTTTACCGACTGGATGTATTTACGAAACACCCAGCGTGGATTTACAAAATTTTCCTGACACTTTTCTCAGCAACTACAAATCACAACTGCTTGATATTTGGTACCGAGCTTCAGCTTGGGGGTTCTATACCATGTATACCGTTTTCAGGTCTGTCCCACATCGACTTCTTGTTTCCCGACTGAATGTATTTATGACACATATAGCGTGGATTCTGACGCTGTTTCAAGAAGCAAAATGCTTTTTCAAAATGACAGTTTACCAGGATGCTGTTTGAAATCCCTGGGGAGAGACACTCAGTGCGTTTACATGCACATAGAGAAAATCGAATTTCTGCCGTTGCTCGACTGAAATCGAAGTTCTAAATGCCATGGAAACACCTTAGCTCGGCTGAAATCGAACTGAACTTGATTTCTCGTAATCGAGCTACGCGACCTAGATTATGCGATTGTAGCCGAGCTACTTGGTGCATGTAAACCCTATCGAGCTACGGAGTCGAGCTACTTACTTCAGCACTGCCCCTTCCGGAAGTGACGAGTGACGAGACCACAAGCGGGAAACATGACAGCCTCAGTCGGCATGACAACGAATCATGACAACGGCATGAATCTTTTCTTTTTGTGGCATTGTTTGCACTGTTAAAATTTAGCTCACTTACTGTATCACCAAATACATCTGTACAGCTGTTGCATAGCTGTGAATTGTGTACATAAACAAGTCATTGTATTTGTGTGTGTGTGTGTGTGTGTGTGTATATATATATATATATATATATATATATATATATATACACACACGTGTGTGTGTGTATATATATATATATATATATATATATATATATATATATATATATATATATAGTGTGTGTGTATATATATATATATATATATATATGTGTGTATGTATGTATGTATGTCCAACATCTGAAGAATGTCAATAAAAACAAAACAATTGAACTTTTTGTGCGTTTATTAAGACATAAGTTAAATTGTAAGCAAAAAAAATATTTTTTGTAAGCAAAAAATGGACTTTAGAAAAATATACAATTGTGCAAAATAAGTTGTCTTACAAAACAGTGGTCTGCGCAGGACAGTTTGTAGCCATACAGTCTGTTAGAGCAAGCCTAACAGCTTGAGCACTGAACTGCCAGTGTTGCCAGATTGGGCGATTTTAAGTGCATTTTGGCGGATTTGAACATGTTTTGGGCTGGAAAACGTCAGCAGTATCTGGCAACACTGCAATAACTTTTTGTTTATACTCTTGAATAGCTCTTCTTCATGACGACAACCGGAAGTGTACCAACACGATGGGGCGTGTAGCGCCACCTGTGGCTCGGGTGCACAATGTACCTCACACAACAGCTTGATTTCCTTGTGTGCATGTAGGATTGGATTTCTCTGGCACCCCTGCTGGGACCCTTAGCTCGATTACCGACAGTAGCTCGATTTGGATGTGCATGTAAACGCACTGACTGCTCTTTACTTTACTTGTTTCAGGGTTCATTATTTGTTGAAGTCAACGTTCATAATAAGCGTCCTGTTCCTTCGATTGCTTGCGTTCTGATATAAGCGAGAGTGGTGGGCGGGATACGTAAGTGAGCAGTAGCTCACAGTTGATCTTGTTTTTTATTAAACAGGTACGTTACCTGAAGATCATCGAGAAGAGCGGATACCAAGCTCTCCCATGGGTACGATACATCACCCAGAATGGAGGTAAACACAATCACTCATGTCAACTCCTATATTATGATGATGACGACAGTAAGCCTTTTATCTGTTACAGTACCACTCATGACATTATGAGATAAAGAGGGGAAAAAAACAACAACAGCAACAAAAAGTTATAGTCCCAGTTTTTAAAAATAATACCACAAGCAAAAATAAAGTGTCTGTGGTAAGAAGATGCTTACTCCACACACACACGCACACAAAAGTTCTCACACAGTCTTCCTGGCACTATATTTATCATTGTTTTGCAGAGTGTTACAGGTATTGGGCAACAATTAGGCAATTCAGTACAAGTCAGATGAGCAAGAGAGAGAGTGAGTTGTGTGTAGAGATGCAATGTTTTTTGTGAAAAGAGGATGTTTGAGAAGAAGAAGATCGAACTTTGCTCACTGCAGAGATGCTGTGCTGAGTCAATAGTAAGATGGGACATTCTGTACTTTCTCTAGTTTAACACTGAACTCGATTATTTAATTAATGGTGAGAAACGGCGAGTCTGAAATCACATTTGCGTAAATTCAAGGCCTCGAGTCTTAATTTATATAGTCTTGTCCTTAAGGACGGTCTTAATCTGGTTTTTGCGTCTCACGTTAATGCATTAACATAGACATGCACACACTGGGTAATACAGGGTTATTTGCACCACACTGGCTTCCAAAATCTCAAGTACCCCTTTTCCACCAAACCAGTTCCAGGGCTGGTTCGGGGCCGGTGCTGGTTCACAACTCGTTCAATTTGCGAGCCAGCTGAGAACCAGTTTGCTTTTCTATAGCTCGCGGTGCTAAGGCCAAATTAAAAAAAAATAGTGTGTTTCCGGTAACCTGACCGACCGAGAAGTTCGGCGGCGAAATTGCCGACCGTAAAGTTTTTATTACAAATTTCCCTCGATATTTTAGTGTAAGCGGCGTTAGTTTGTCATAATTTTTTTTCAACGCATTCAAGTTGTGAAAGAAACGATAAAAAGTAAAATGTTTCGCCACTTCTATCAGCCCTCCTGCATAAACATGGAAGCGCACTTGTATACTGAAGGAGGAAGGCAAAACTGAGCCGAGCCGCCATTTTGAACCCTCATTCAAGGCTGTAATGCAAATTGCTTCCTCTTCAGTATACAAGTGCACTTCCATGGCAGGGAAAAACACTACGTTTTGCCGCCTATGTAGTCCCCTATTTATACAAATAGGAGTCATTCAGGATTCAGCCATGTTTTTGCTCGACCCAAGTTCTACAGTAGGCTAGGCTAGGCCGTCTGCTTTTAATGGAAGTAGCCTAGCCTAGGACGTTATTTTCACGTTATTTCTTGATAAGGTGTTTTCATGTTATTACATGAAAATATCATGAAATAACGTGATAATTTCGTATCATGAAATTACGTGATGTTATTACATGATAAATATATTGTAAAAACGTGATAACTTTGTTAACAATATCTTTTCACGTAATTACTTGATTCTAAGCCAATTTTTTTTTTAAGTGTGGCAGCAATACGCTTCCGTAGATCATAACTCGAACTCTTGCGATATTTTTTTTTTATTCGTTTAAAGATTTAGAACACTTTATTTTATTATAATGCGTGGTATAAAGGATTCTGTGCCAAAATGCTATTTTGTAAGATGTTTACTTGTGTTAATTTTTTCGAACAATATAAAAAAAAAAATTAAGAAAAAAAAACCTTTTTCCTACCTACCGACCTTATTTTAGTATTTCATGTTACCAGAAAAACACACTTTTTTTTTTTTGGCCTAAGGGAAGCCACGTCATTACGCTGCTGTATACGTCAGTTACGTCACTACGTTTGCATAAACCTTGGCGCGAATATCAAAGCAAAAACAACACGGAAGAAGCCGCAGCAACAACAATAATAATAATAATAATGGATGACTTCGCGTTTGTACAGCTGCTGCTTCTCGTCGCTTAAAAATGGCGATCTTTCGCGGTCTTGTTATTGTTGTTGGTCTTAACAACTCCACCCCCCCGCTGACGTAAGCGGTTCTTTCCTCTGGCCCAGCAGAGAGTTGGTGCTAGCCTGGAACCGGTTTTTCTGGCCCAGAACCGGTTCTTTGTCAGTGGAAACAGAAAACCCGGTTCCAAACTAAGCACTGGCCCCGAACCAGCCCTGGAACTGCTTTGGTGGAAAAGGGGCAAAGATGAACATCCAGTTTTCCTTAGATGGAAGTTATTTTTGTGTTTAGTATCTCACCATAGCAAGGTCTTTTTGTTATTGGACTGCAAAAGAAACAGTGTTTTCTTGTTAATTATAATCAAGCACATATATTTTTTTTCATCAAATGCTAATATATTTTATGCTATTCAGAAGGCCGAAAACACTTAGTGCTTGAGAACACAAAGTACAAGACCTTTATTGTGCACAAGCTGATGATCTGTGTATTCACTGTGGAGCAGATATCACCTGTTTCTCTCACGTCTCATATCCTGAATTTAAGTGAGAATCATCAGGTTATCTCACGTCTCCAAACCCCGTTTTATTTTGCATTGTGCTCTTGGTCGGCCGGGTGGAAAGCTCAGCTGCCACAATTAACTTTTTTTTTTTCCTATCACTCCCCACCCCCAATTTCCTGCCGTTTGGAACTGTTTAATTAAGCGTGCCTCATTTCCTTGTTTCTTTGCAGACTATCAGCTCCGGACTCAGTAGTAGAACGTCACTCGTCTGCTGCTGTCTGACCCACGTGGACTTGGATCTGTGTGTGTGTGTGTGTGTGTGTGTGTCTCTCTCTCTCTCTCTCTCTCTCTCTCTCTCTCTCTCTCTGCAAAGTTTGAAATGACTAAAACTGGTATCATGATATAGACCTACACGGACGGCTTATCCAACACACCTGCTCATTAGGAGCGCTTTCAAATTACACTTTTGAATCCTGTTACTGATTGATTCATACGTAAATTTAATTTAAGTTAATGATTTACGGAGTAAAGTATTAAGCTAATCTGAAGTCTCTGAAACGCTGCAGATGTGTATCTCAGGCCTGCTCTAGCGCAGACCGTGGGGTTTTTTTGGTTTTTTTCCCTCCCCCTCTCCTCCTTGTGGACCATCGGTGTCTTTCTGTATGTTTATATGTTCAGAGATATTCCTTCTGTTTATAGTCAATGGCAGGAAATCCATTTTCATCATAACCAGTTTAAAACAATCCTCAGTAGTGTTTCGGTGTATTATGTTGGCTGTGTTGATTATGTACTGTTTACTAACAGAGGTGGACAAATCACAAATTCGTTAACTAGCCCATCGGACAAGTAAACGCTCTCGTGTGCTGCCCAGGCTTGTATTTTCGTTGCCCGGAAAACTGATTGACTGACTAAAGCTGAAAAAGTGGCATCACTGTAAGCTGGTTAAGTGTATTAATACCGGTATAGACTATTGTTAACAAACATTATCAGTTTTGCACGTTGTTTTTGCAACCAGACAAAAAGTTAGCGAGGCATTATGTACGAGATATAATGATCGGTCCTCGCGTTACGCCGTTTGCCAGATCGCTCTTCAGCCGATGTGTGTAGTGCGGCAGGTGGTCGGGTTTTGAAGTAAATGTGACGGTTACAACATTTAAGATGTTTGCACTACAGCAAGCAGTGAAGTTTAAAGATATTTACCAAATATAAGTATCCCCCCCGCAAGTTTTTAAACCTACTTCTCTGCTGGGCAACTATGAATAAACGAATAAAGCCTGGGTTTGTACTTGACGTGTGACCTTTTTTTGTGCATGGCATGTCCGAGCTGAAACGTCCCCGTCCTACGGGATTCCAAGTCAAACTGTAAAATGTTGAACGTTAATTTTATGTATGTACAGCATGTTAAACGGACAGACGAGCTCGGTTCCACTGAACTTTTCACCGTCGTCGTGATGGTCGTCATTAGCCGCGTCTCAAATCGACTTTAGATTCAAAAGTATTTACTAATCGGGAAAAGCCAATAGGCTGGACCATTCAGTAGGCTTCGTGAGAGCATTTTAAAATTAAAACACTCGGCGTAATAAGAAAAGCAGACTCAGTAACTGTGTAGAGCAGTATGTATATGATTTGTGGTGATGCGATGATGCTAGGTTTTGTTTTTAAGTTAGTAGCGAATGCAGTGTCACATGGTGCTATTCCGCCTCAGCTATTTACAACGCAGACATTGATTTCTGAGGACGTGCGCAGGCGACTGCAGGACACGTAGCAGCCATCTTGCGCATATAATATTATATATAAAGCACGTATGATTCCGCCTTTACAGCCCGAACGTGAAATTTGCTTGTCCTGTCTGTCCAGGCGAGTGATTTGTCCACCCCTGATTTAAGCACATTTGAGAAATTCTTCGTCACCGATGCTTAAACTCCGCATAGAGACAGTATTTTGGTTTAAAAGTCATTTTAAAGGCCATCGTTTAGTGTTAGTTACAACACGAGTCATGAACCTCACAGGTCAATAATTTCCTTCACTGTTATATTCTCTTGATTGTATTTTCATCCATCGATTGTATACAATTTTCTGTGTTTTATTAGGTGTTTTTACAATGTCAGCCTTTTTTTTTTTTTTTCCAGTATTAGCAAATGAGTAGAGCTCAAGATGTTGGTATCTTAATGATATCACACTCATGTTTACCACAAAGCTTGTATTATAACGATGATGATGATGATGAGGCCATTGCAAAACCAAAAATGGTGCTCGCTGCCATTGCAAGCAACAACAAAACCTGCTCCTCACATTGTGCCATGTAGGCTGTATTATTAATTTAAACCTCTGTACACTCTGTTACAACTTAGCAGCATACGTTACATGTACATGTGTTTCTCTGTTGTGAACCCGATCTGATTAGTGGGAAGAAGTTTCACTATCATGACGATGCACGATCTGTACGGTTAGCGATGGTGCGAGCCACGTACGTACATGCATTCTCTTGAAAATTTCATGTCCCTTCTCAAAACAAAATGAAGTTCCTCTTTTTTCAACACTTCACGCGTGCTTGTCTTATTATTATATTCTCCTGTCGTACTTACTGTATTAATACAGTGCTACGGTATAAAAATGCATGTTCCTTCTTTAAAGCGAAAACATTGACTAAAATACTGACGCAAACAAACCACACCCCCTGTACTGAAATTTTGTTTGTTGATTTAGGAGATTTTTTTTTTTTTTTTTTTAATTTAAACCAGGGCTTTGAACCGGTTCAAGGAACGAAAACGAAAACCGGGAACTTTTTCTATTTCACATGGAACAGAAACGAAACCAGAAACTTTATTTTTTATGTTCCGGAACAGAAACGCTTATTAAAAATAATGGTAACTGGTTAATACCGGTTTTTATTTTGTTCCTCAAAGTTTCCGTAGCCTACAAATAAAAAAAGTCATTCTTCTCCTGCACAAGTTTCTATGACCTGCTGGGGTTCACTTCCTGTGTGACATTCGCTGACTGAATGGAGAGAGCGGGAGGGTGGACTACTATCACGTCTCCACATCTTAAATAAGAGGTAAATATTGCAGTCTATCGTTATTCGAAAACGTCAGTTTCAAACACGATATCAATATATTTGTCCACGTTAATGAGAGGCTCGCGAACATTAAATGACGTTAACCTCTGTTAGCCTATCAATGCATAGGGCCTGACTAGCCTTTGGTAACACACTAAACAAATTATCTTTCATTTTTGGCACTTTTTCTGTTTGTGTAGATGGGAAGACATGCTGAGAATCCAAATCGCCAACATTTGAAATAATAATTGTTTTGAATTATTTCTTGTCTTATTTAATGAAGGTTGTAATAGAATTAGCCTACATTTGGCTTAAGCTGGATGAGACAGAGACATAATTTTATAGCCATTTGTTAAACAGCTGACAGGGAACGTAATTAACCGTTCCGGGAACGAAATTTTTTTGTTCTAACCGGTTCGGGAACGTCTATTTAATGGTGGAACCCAAAACCGGAAACGTTAAAATTCCGTTTCTGTTCGGAACGAACCAATAGGAAAAAAATTCTGGTTCAAAGCCCTGATTTAAACGAGAAGCTCCATTCTTTACCCAAACTGTGGGCGGAGCCTATTTCAGGGCCAGAAAAATGCAAAGAGAAGCCTGGTTAAGAAACATGTCGCTCCAGTACATGGAAATCAAACGTAAATTGATGAAGCCTGAATGCTAAAGATGCACAATTGGCCAAGTGTGGCTTTATCTTGATGGCTTGATGATGTCACTTCCTGTTCGCACATATCCAGCATGCAAGACAGTCAGACACCCAGCTCCAGCACATCCTCTCTGAAAGGAATAATTGTTCACACGTAGCTGGACATGAGCTCGGGTCTGATGTGATGTCATTGTGCTCTTCGAGGCCATGAGGCCATCGTAGCAGGTTCTCAAGGCATTTAAGTGTGTGAGAGAATCGCTGTTTGGAGCTCTTGATGTTTTATTTCCTCTCCTTTGTCTTGTGGAATAGGCCTGATTTAAAGACGTGTTCAAAATCGGATTTTTTTTTTTCTCTTTGGTTTTTTGGTAATGGCTGTCTTTTTATATAAAAAAGTGTGGGGGTGTGTGAGCGTGTTCCTGACTGAGATAACCATCTAGATAGTCATCTTCTGTTTTGTTTAACACCTACAGTTTGAAGTTAATCACATACATCTTGGAGTGACGGCTGCTTTTTTTTTTTTTTTTTTAGCCCCCGCAGAGATGTCATTCATTCTTACACGGGAGGCACTTTGCAGGTTTGACGTATGTAGATTTAACTGTAGCTCTGCAGGCACGCAACCAAGATGTATAGTCAGTGTATTAATCATTTTTCCAGGCAAACCTATTTTCAATTTGCTTTGACCAGGTCAGAGAAACAACTGGCCTAATGTGATGGAGGCTCTTGTGAAATCCTCACCGTCAGCACGGAAATGTATGTGCTGCAACACACACACACACACACACACACACACAGCAAATGATGAGAAATCTAGACATAGGCTTTATAACAGCAGACAAATCAGCTTTAACAGCAGTGATGTTTAAAATGTGTAAAAGAGATGAGTCAATTTAACACTTTTTACAATAAGAACCCAAAATTATCGCATTAGTTACATGAGCAAGATGTTAAAATAAAATAATTCATGCACTTTTTGGTAAATAATGAACCAAATACTTCAAATAATGTTTCTTCCATCCTTGAGTAAAAATGAATCTACATTATACAGTGCTCAGCGTAAATGAGTCCACCCCCTTTGAAAAGTAACATTTTAAACAATATCTCAATGAACACAAACCATTTCCAAAATTTTGACAAGACAAAGTTTAATATAACATCTGTTTAACTTGTACCGTGAAAGTAAGGTTAATAATATAACTTAGATTACACATTTTTCAGTTTTACTCAAATTAGAGTGGTGCAAAAATGAGGACACCCCACAACAAAAACTACTACATCTAGTACTTTGTATGGCCTCCATGATTTTTAATGCAGCACCAAGTCTTCTAGGCATGGAATGAACAAGTTGGCGACGTTTTGCAACATCAATCTTTTTCCATTCTTCAACAATGACCTCTTTTAGTGACTGGATGCTGGATGGAGAGTGATGTTCAACTTGTCTCTTCAGAATTCCCCAAAGAAAATAATTTCTTTCCACCACAAAGGTGAAGGCTACAAGAAGATCAGCAAAGCTTTACTTATCAGTCAGAATACTGTAGCAAAAGTGGTACAAAAATTTAAGAAAGATGGAACTGCAACCATCTCACAGAGACGTCCAGATCGTCCACGGAAGTTAACACCTCGACAGGAGCATCTTCTGATGAGAAGGGTTGAAGAAAATCGGCATGCAAGTTCACTGCAGTTATCTAAAGCAGCGTTTCTCAACCTTTTTTCAGTCACGGCACCCTTCAGAAGTATGCAAATTCTCAAGGCACCCCCATATAAAATATACGCAGTCACGCTGACCATACGCTGACCCCGGCAGTGATGATGTGACATGGGAAAGGGGGCCGTGAGACAAATTTTGATGATGCATGAGGCAGCGATGATCTGCATTAGTGTAACTATCGTTTTTTGGAATTTTAATTCATTTTATTTATTTCAGTGTTAGAATATATAATTTTTTGACGGCACCCCGGTTGAGAAAGGCTGAGCTAAAGAAGTAGAAAGCCAAACTGGGGTGACTATTCCCATGACCCAATACGGCGTACACTGCAGAGGAATGGCATGCATGGATGCCGTCCACGAAAGAAGCCTCTCCTAAAGCCCAGGCACAAAAAAGCCCGCTTAGAGTTTGCCAGGGCCCATGCTGACAAAGATGAAGACTACTGGGACTCTATACTCTGGAGTGATGAGACCAAAATAAATGTTTTTGGAACTGATGGCTTCAAAACTGTATGGCGTCGCAAAGGTGAGGAATACAAAGAAAAATGCATGGTGCCTACAGTGAAACATGGTGGTGGCAGTGTCCTTATGTGGGGCTGCATGAGTGCTGCTGGTGTCGGGGAGCTGCATTTCATTGATGGCATCATGAATTCACAGATGTATTGCTCTATACTGAAAGAGAAGATGCTACCATCACTCCGTGCCCTTGGTCGTCGTGCACTTTTCCAACATGACTAAACACACATCTAAGGCCACTGTTGGATTTCTGAAGAAGAACAGGGTGAAAGTGATTCAGTGGCCAAGTATGTCTCCTGATCTGAACCCAATCGAACACCTGTGGGGAATTCTGAAGAGACAAGTTGAGCATCACTCTCCATCCAGCATCCAGTCACTAAAAGAGCTCATTGTTGAAGAATGGAAAAAGATTGATGTTGCAAAATGTCACCAACTTGTTCATTCCATGCCTAGAAGACTTGGTGCTGTCATTAAAAATCATGGAGGCCATACAAAGTACTACATGTAGTAGTTTTTGTTGTGGGGTGTACTCATTTTTGCACCACCCTAATTTGAGTAAAACTGAAAAAAAATGTGTAATCTAAGTTATATTATTAACCTTATTTTTTCCCGTTATAAGTTAAACAGAGGGGGCGGCACGGTGGTGTAGTGGTTAGCGCTGTCGCCTCACAGCAAGAAGGTCCTGGATTCGAGCCCCGGGGCCGGCGAGGGCCTTTCTGTGTGGAGTTTGCATGTTCTCCCCGTGTCCGCGTGGGTTTCCTCCGGGTGCTCCGGTTTCCCCCACAGTCCAAAGACATGCAGGTTAGGTTAACTGGTGACTCTAAATTGACCGTAGGTGTGAATGTGAGTGTGAATGGTTGTCTGTGTCTATGTGTCAGCCCTGTGATGACCTGGCGACTTGTCCAGGGTGTACCCCGCCTTTCGCCCGTAGTCAGCTGGGATAGGCTCCAGCTTGCCTGCGACCCTGTAGAAGGATAAAGCGGCTAGAGATAATGAGATGAGAAGTTAAACAGATGTTATATTAAACTTTGTCTTGTCAACATTTTGGAAATGGTTTGTGTTCATTGAGATATTGTTTAAAATGTTACTTTTCAAAGGGGGTATACTCATTTACGCTCAGCACTGTAATCCATGTATGACGAGACTGAATGGAATAACTGGTTTATTCTACCCACATTTAATGGATTTTGAGAAAGAGCATTTTTATTTTTAATTCTGCAAATGTGATAACTAAAAACTTTATACAGAACGTCTGACAAAATCATTTCCACTAAGGATGTAAACAAACCGGCGAAATGACAGGAGCAATTTGTGGAAAATACTATAATAATTCTTGGGGGGGGGAGATATGTTCTTATAAAGAAATACTTTTATTCCATATTTTGTGGGGGTGTTTTTTTTTTTTTGGGGGGGGGCGTTATTTTCGAGTAGAGTTTTTATTTCGTCCTCGGTTGGTTCAGCAACACGCTCTGCCATTTTGTTTTTCTCTACTCACGGTATATGAGCTGATAACCTAGTAGTAGAGTAGCCAATCAGAGCGCGCAACTGCTCATATCCAGTGAATGTGGATAGAATTAAAAAAAAATAATAATAATAAGCCATCACACTCAAGGTCGTGCTGTTGTACTGAATATCCGCACGGCTGTGATTAACTACAGCACTCGCTCTGCGACCAAATCACAGCCATGCTGATATTCAGTAAAACAGCGCTCCATATCATATTGCTTCTACAATATTCACTGCTGGCAAAAATTACATCATTGGCCGAACCGTCTCTCTAAACATCCATCACTTGAATACAGATCATCTTCGCTAAAACGAGGGTTATGTATATAACCGCGGTTCTATGAGTTTCGGATGACCGCCAGAGGCGGTGCTTTCAGCACATGGATATCCATCACACGAACGTGCAGGTCGAGTAATAGTAACAACAAAGTCACGTGTGACCTGGGTGACGTCACCCCGTGACCCCGGCATAAAAGACCGGTAAACCCAGGAAGTGACCTCTTGGCAAATCTTCTCGTGTACACTCCGAGTGACTGCCAAGCTCTGGCGGTCATCCGAAACTCATAGAACCGCGGTTATATACATAACCCTCGTTCTATTTCGTTTCTACTGACCGCCAGAGGCGGTGCTTTCAGCACATGGATGACTAATACCAACCAGGTCATGAGGAGTGCCTACCCGTACCCAGTGCTGCTGCGACGGGCCTGGAATGACAGCCGTCGCCACAGGATTATGTGGGACGACATTAAGACGGTAAAACCTGGTGAAGGTGCAGCTGGAAGCCCAGGAGGCTGCGCTGCATATGTCTGAAAGGGGCACGCCCTTCAGTGATGCCCATGAGGCTACCACGCCCCGTGCAGAGTGCGCCCTGGCAGCCGGAGGAATCGGGAAGCCACTGTGCCTGTAGGCATGTAATATGGCCTCGACTATCCACTTGGATAGCCTCTGCTTAGAGAGCGCCAGACCCCTCGACGGTCCTGTGTGGCACAGAAACAGGGCGTCACTCCTACGGAAGCCCTCTGTACGCGACACGTACACCCTGAGGGCGCGAACTGGGCACAAAAGTTCCGACCTCTCACCATGGCCCGCCTCGAACGCCGCAAGGCTAAGGGGCTGGTTGACGAAGGTAGCAGAGAGGGTCTTTGGGAGGAAAGAGGGGTTAGGCCACAGGGTGACCCCACTGTCGCCGGAGTGCCACTGCAGGCACTCCCCACTGACTGACAGCGCGTGTAGTTCCCCGACGCGCCTCGTCGATGTAATAGCCAGAAGAAAAGCAGTCTTCAGGGAGAGCCATGAAATGTCTGCCGTGAGCAGGGGCTCAGAACGGTGCGTCGCAGAGAGCCTGCAGCACCAATGAAGGTCCCATGTGGGTACCCGGCTCCGTCGGGGGGGGGGGTCTCAACCGGAGAGCACCCTTCAAGAAACGTGCCACCAAGGCGTGGGACCCCACGGTCCTTCCCCCAACTCTGGCATGCTGAGCAGAGATGGCAGCTGCATAGACCTTGATGGTGGCAGGGGTAAGACCCTTATCAAAAGCAGAGACTGGCGGAACAGTCAAATGGTCGGCAGGGGGCAGCATGTAGGCTCCTCCCCCCGAGTTAAGCACCAGTTGGAGAAAAGCCTCCATCTGTTGGCATAGAGGGCATTGGTGGGGGGTGCCCGAGAGCTTGCAATGGTATTGACCACTGCCGGCTCACAAGGACCTCGCAGGGGGTCCGGCCCTTCAGCGGCCATACCCAGAGCTGCAGACGGGCTGGATCCGGGTGCCAGATCTGCCCTCCCAGCTGTGATAGCAGGTCAGTCCTCACTGGCAGGCACCAGGGGTCGCCGTTCAGAAGTTGCAGCAACTTGGGAACCACACTCTGCCCGGCCACCGGGGGGGCGACAAGCAGCAGCCCGTGGTGGTCCATCGCAACCCTGTGTAGGGTTGGCATGATCAGCAGCAGAGGGGGGGAGGCATACAGCAGTTGCCTCGGCCAAGCATGCGCCAGCGCATCCTGGCCCAGGGGACTGGGCCGTGGAGGCTGAACCACAGAGGGCAGTGTGTCGACTCCCGGCAGGCAAAGAGGTCCACCTCTGCCCTGCCAAAATGTTCCCAGATGGCGAGAACCACCGCTGGGTTGAGTCTCCATTCCCCGGGATCGGGGTCCTGGCGGGACAGCAGATCTGCTGCCCTGTTGGCAGTGCCTGGCAAGTACATGGCACGCAGGCTCAAGAGATGTCGATGGGCCCACCGCAGAAGTTGGCCAGCCACTTCCAAGCACTGGAGGGACTTTGTGCCTCCCTGGTGGTTGATGTAGTACACTACCGTAGCGTTGTCCGTCCGCACCAGAACGTGTCTGCCGGTCAGACCTAGGAGGAAGTGCTGTAGGCCGAGGAACACAGCCCGTAGCTCCAGCACGTTGATGTGCTGCGCCCGTGCAGCACCAGGTGGAGGTGGAGACCGTTGAACCACCTCTGAAGCGGCATAAGTCCAGAAGTCCCAGCGGGACCAGAGAGGAGGCTGCCGTAAGCATGCCCAGCAGGCGCTGAAAGGTCTTCAGGGCGAGTGACCTACCCCGTCCGAAGCGGCCAAGCAGTAGGCGGATGTTGTGGATCCTTGTCTGGGAGGGAGTTACCATCAACGACCTCGAATCCAGGTGCACGCCCAAGAAAGTCGTCCCCGGCTGGGCACCAGCGAGCTCTTCTTGTAATTCACCCTGAGCCCCAGCTCTACGACATGCGAGAGCATAGTCGCGATGTTGGTGCGGGCCTGAGCTGCTGACCGTGAACAGACAAGCCAGTCGTCCAGGTAGGGCAGGACACGCAAACCCCTTGCCTGAAGTAGTGCCGATGCCGCTGCCGCACACCCGGTGAACACACGGGGTGCCAGCGATATCCCAAAGGGCAGAACATTGAACTCGAAAGCCTGGCCCTCGAAGGCAAACCGCAGGAACTGCCTGTGGTGTGGCACAATGGGAACATGGAAGTAGGCGTCTTTCAGGCCAAGGTGACAACCAGTCGCCCGCCTGGATGTGGTGTAAGACATCCACTGTACGCAGCATGCGGAATCTCATGGTCCTCAAGTGGGAATTGAGGGACCTCAGGTCGAGGATCGGGCGGATACCGCCGTCCTTCGGAACCAGAAAATACCTGGAGTAGAACCCACCTTGCTGTCTCTGCCTGTCGACGGGAGAGACTGCTCCTTTCTCCAGGAGAGTGGCGATTTCCTGCCGGGGGACGAGGGACTTCCCCGGATGGCTCACGGTGGTGTTTGACCCCATGAAACGTGGTGGACGGCGGCAGAACTGGATGCGGTAACCCTCGGTGAGGGTCACCAGCACCCAGGGGTCAACGCTCTCCAGCTTTAGAGCTGTTCGCTGGAAAAGCGGCCGACCGCCGGCGCGCTGATGTCAGCGCCGTCCAGAGCGCCCCCGTCGGTCACCATGGGGGCGACAAGGAGTGGACTGGGTGTAGGGGGCGGCACCGCGGGTCCGGGAGGTGGTGGGGTGGCGAAAGTCATCAACCCGTCTGGTCTCCTGGCGGGTGCGTGGCCGAGACAGAGTCGGTGTGGGCCCCCTGAAGGACTGGGCAGCATTGCCATGGTGGTGGGCCTGGCGGGGGCCAGCGAACTGCTGTTACGCCTAGATGACCTGGGCACTCCGATCCAGGGCTTGCTGAGTGGCTTCGCCAAACGGCTCCCCGGGGACAACAGGGAGAGAGTGCAGCACACGCCGGTCGGGCTCGGCCAGAGGGGACTGTGCCCGCCATATCTGCTGGCGGCCGAGGGTGAGATACGACATCAGCCGGCCCAGTTCCCGCGACGAGTAGGCAAAGGCCTGGAGCCGCGTCACACAGCTCCCGTGATGCCGCGCTCGTCCCCTCCAGCGTCTGGGGGTCTATGACACCTGGCTGGCAGAAGGGAACTTAAATAGGGCGAGAACGCTCCAAGTAAGTAGCCCAAAATAAACTATCAGGCGGAAATAAAAAATAAACGACCGGGCGAACACACCCGTGGTCGGGAATATTAACAAGGATGGCGCCGTGCGCTACAGAACTGATAAACAGCGGCGAGAAACACCGCTTTAATTTAAATGAATGAAGACCGCTTACCTGAGCGACAACAAACCGGCCTCCAGCAGCGAGGACACGCCTCGGAGGGCTAGTCAGCTAACTCCACCGAGCGAGAGCGCTCAGCTTAACGGAGTAACAACCAATACGAATATAACACACAAGACAGCCGGCCCGTGAGCAGGCCGGAGACAAGACTACACAAAACAAGCGGTTGATAATATTAACAAGGATAGGCACTGTGCGCCACAGAACTGATAAACAGCGGTGAGAAACACCGCTTTAATTTAAATGAATGAAGACCGCTTACCTGAGCGACAACAAACCGGCCTCCAGCAGCGAGGACACGCCTCGGAGGGCTAGTCAGCTAACTCCACCGAGCGAGAGCGCTCAGCTTAACGGAGTAACAACCAATACGAATATAACACACAAGACAGCCGGCCCGTGAGCAGGCCGGAGACAAGACTACACAAAACAAGCGGTTGATAATATTAACAAGGATAGGCACTGTGCGCCACAGAACTGATAAACAGCGGTGAGAAACACCGCTTTAATTTAAATGAAAGCCGCTTCTCAATGTTGGGCATCTGCAGGAGGCCATAGGTAGGGGTGTCCTGCATTGCCGCCAGGGCCCTGCAGTCACTAGGGAGGTGGGAAGGCATCTAGGGTCCGCCCAACACCTCTAACTCCTCGATGTATGAGGCCGAGGGCGGAACAGACAACGAGGAAGGCTATGTGGGACCTCTGAAGAAAGCGCTCTGATGCTGGGCCACCGGGGCGTGTCCAACCCCAGACGGGCCAATGCAGCCCTCAGCGTTGGCTGGATGCTCAGGCACATGCAGTCTGCGCAGGCCATGTCCGTCAGCCCCTGCCGCAGGTGATCAATACCCAGGCATGAGGGGCACTCGCGGTGGCCGTCCTCCGGTTCGAGGGGGACCGGCAGTTGGCGCAGCGAGGGAAGAGGTCCATGACGCCTGGCTGGCAGAAGGGAACTTAAAAAATAGGGCGAGAACACCCCAAGTAAGCAGCCCAAAATAAACAATCAGGCGGTAATGAAAAACGACCGGGCGAACACACCCGTGGTCGGGAATATTAACAAGGATAGGCGCCGTGCGCCACAGCACTGATAAGCAGCGGCGAGAAACACCGTTTTAATTTAGATGAATGAAAACCGCTTACCTGGGCGACAACAAGCCAGCCTCCAGCGGCGAGGACACCGCCCCGGAGGGCTAGTCAGCTAACTCCACCGAGCGAGAGCGCTCAGCTTAACGGAGTAACAATATGAATACAACCCACAAGACCGCCGGCCTGTGAGCAGGCCGGAGACAAGGCTACACAAAATGAGGCGGTTAATAATATTAACAAAGATAGGCGCAGTGCGCCACAGAACTGATAAACAGCGGCGAGGAACACCGCTTTAAATTAAATAAATGAAAACCGCTTACCTGAATGAGGACAAGCCGGCCTCCAGCGGCGAGGACACCGCCCCGGAGGACTAATCAGCTAACTCCACCGAGCGAGAGCGCTCAGCTTAACGGAGTAACAAACAATACAACACAAGACCGCCGGCCTGTGAGCAGGCCGGAGACAAGGCTACACAAAATAAGGCGGTTAATAATATTAACAAAGATAGGCGCAGTGCGCCACAGAACTGATAAACAGCGGCGAGAACCACCGCTTAAAATTAAATGAAATGAAAACCGCTTACCTGAATGAAGACAAGCCGGCCTCCAGCGGTGAGGACACCGCCCCGGAGGACTAATCAGCTAACTCCACCGAGCGAGAGCGCTCAGCTTAACGGAGTAATAAATCAATACGAATACAACACACAAGACAGCCGGCCTGTGAACAGGCCGGCGGCGAGGCTACACAAAACAAGGTGGTTAATAATATTAACAAGGATAGGCGCCGAGCGCCGCAGAACTGATAAACAGCGGCGAGAGGAACGCCGCTTTAATTTAAATAATGAAACCCGCTTACCTGAAGCGAAAACAAGCCGGCCTCCAGCGGTGAGGACACCGCCCCGGAGGGCTAATCAGCTAACTCCACCGAGCGAGAGCGCTCAGCTTACGGAGTAATAAATCAATATAACGACAAGAAGAAAAGAGTTGGTGGACTTAGCGCAGTTTCTTGGAGGGTGCATAAGCACAGCCCCAACCCTACGGGTAACGAAACTACCACAGCGCTTTGTCCAAATTTCAATCCAACTCGCAACCTGCAAACGCGAGAAGATGTAAGAGGTCACTTCCTGGGTTTACCGGTCTTTTATGCCGGAGTCACGGGGTGACGTCACCCAGGTCACACGTGACTTTGTTGTTACTATTACTCGACCTGCACGTTCGTGTGATGGATATCCATGTGCTGAAAGCACCGCCTCTGGCGGTCAGTAGAAACGAAATAGAACTTTAAACTTCAATACACTAACAAGCCAAATCCTTCTGGACTGAATTCACAACTTTGTTTAGTTTGCTCTAACAAACATAACGGGGATGTTGTCTCGAGAATTAAAACACTTTGAAGTTGATTATTTCACAATAAAACCACAAACCAAAAAGTGTTTTAATCCTCTTATGCCATGGTGATTTGCCAATGATTACATTTTAAAAAGTAATTAAAGAGCTTACTTCATACTTTTCTATGCAAACAAAACAGCCACAAAACAAGTTAGTCCCTGTTAAGATTTACATCACAGCAGTTAGAAACAGTTCCATCATCAGGCTCTTTTTTTTTTTTGTCTTAGAAAACAAAAACACCACATCATGCCATGTTACCATGAGAACAGGAACACCTTTCCTTATTGGAAAACCTGCTCCGGCACCAGAGACTCCTTCCATAAATAACTTTAATTAAATGTCCGTTTAGAGAAAGCATCACCATACCAATGATTAGGAGCTTTTTTTTTTTTTAAATAATAAGTAGAGAAAATGAATCACCACCCTCTGACCAATCAGATTTGAGAAATCAAGTTATATTATAAACCTTACTTTCACGTTATAAGTTAAACAGATGTTTAATATAAACTTTGTCTTGTCAACATTTTGGAAATTGTGTTCATTGAGCTATTTGTTTGTTTGTTTGTTTGTTGTTATTGTTTGTTAAAATGTTACTTTTCAAAGGGGGTGTACTCATTTACTGTGTATTAACTTGATAAGAGCTGGATGAACAACCATCACCTGAAGCTCAACCCAGGCAAGATGGAGGTAATCTACATTCCTGCTCCATCCTCTCCACCCCTGGGGGACACCTCTAGGTCACCTTGACCCAATGCGAAGGACCTAGGGGTCGTTTTGGATGACAGATTCTCCTCATCAGCAAACATCGCTACAGTGAGACGGATGTGTAGATTCCTCTTCTACAACGTCCAAAGGATCCGCCCTTTTCTCACCACCTACTCTAATCAGCTCCTGGTCCAAACGCTGATCCTCTCCTGCTTGGATTACTGCAACTCTCCTCGCTGGCCTTCCAGTTTCTGCCATCAGACCCCTGCAGCTCGCCTGGTCTACAACCTCCCTCGTTCCTCCCATGTCTGCCCTCTGCTTGGCTACCTATTGCAGCTCGCATCAAATTTAAAACATTGGTGCTAGCTTACCAAGCTCTCAAGGGGTTCGGGCCAGCATACCTCCAGAGTCTGATCTGCACTGACACATCAGTCAGATCCCTACGCTGCACTACTACTGGTTGCCTGGCCCCTCCTCCTCCTCTCTGCTCCTGCCCAGCCCGCTCAAGGCTGCTGTCTGTCCTGGTCCCCTGTTGGTTGAACGACCTTCCCATTGAGGTCAGAACTGCTGACTCAGACTGAAGACTCATCTCTTCAGGCTGCACCTCTCCAATGATTCCCTGCCTGCTGTGTAACTGCATTTTGGTCTTGACCAACCCAGGCTGTGTACGGGTTAGCCATTGGAGTTCTCCATTTAGTTATACTTGGCTTGTTTCCTTGGTTGTTTGAGTATTCATACTTCAGCAGAATATTACACGAAGTATTGCTGCCCCTTGTTCAGTTGGCACTAGAACTTTCTTGTCTAGTTCAGCACTTTGTGTACCTGACTGTTGCACTTGTACGTGGTTCTGGATAAGAACGTCTGCTAAATGCCATGTCATGTAATAAACCCTTTAATTCATAAGGCTGAATGGTAAGTTTGAACATTATAACACCTAATGTTTAATAAATTGCTTATTTAACATTTTGTTTATAAAAATCCACGTTGGCATTTTCTACTCATGGATAATCTTTAGTAAAGGCATGAGTTTTTAGTTAACAGATCAAAATTGGAACAGCGCTCTTGATTTCTCAAATCTGATTGGTCAGAGGGTGGTGATTCATTTTCTCTACTTCTCATCTCATCTCATTATCTCTAGCCGCTTTATCCTTCTACAGGGTCGCAGGCAAGCTGGAGCCTATCCCAGCTGACTACGGGCGAAAGGCGGGGTACACCCTGGACAAGTCGCCAGGTCATCACAGGGCTGACACATAGACACAGACAACCATTCATACTCACATTCACACCTACGGTCAATTTAGAGTCACCAGTTAACCTAACCTGCATGTCTTTGGACTGTGGGGGAAACCGGAGCACCCGGAGGAAACCCACGCGGACACGGGGAGAACATGCAAACTCCACACAGAAAGGCCCTCGCCGGCCCCGGGGCTCGAACCCAGACCTTTTTGCTGTGAGGCGACAGTGCTAACCACTACACCACCGTGCCGCCCATTTTCTCTACTTATTATTTAAAAAAAAAAACTCCTAATCATTGATATTGTGATGCTTTCTCTAAACGGACGTTTAATTAATGTTATTTATGGAAGGAGTCTCTGGTGCCGGAGCAGGTTTTCCAATAAGGAAAGGTGTTCCTGTTCTCATGGTAACATGGCATGATGTGGTGTTTGTTTTCTAAGACAAAAAAAAAAAAAGAGCCTGATGATGGAACTGTTTCTAACTGCTGTGATGTAAATCTTAACAGGGACTAACTTGTTTTGTGGCTGTTTTGTTTGCATAGAAAGGTATGAAGTAAGCTCTTTGATTACATTTTAAAAAGTAATTATTGGCAAATCACCATGGCATAAGAGGATTAAAACACTTTTTGGTTTGTGGTTTTATTGTGAAATAATCAACTTCAAAGTGTTTTAATTCTCGAGACAACATCCCTGTTGTTATGTTTCTATTAGAGCAAACTAAACAAAGTCGTGAATTCAGTCCAGAAGGATTTGGCTTGTTAGTGTATTGAAGTTTAAAGTTTTAGCGAAGATGATCTGTATTCAAGTGATGGATGTTTAGAGAGACGGTTCGGCCAATGATGTAATTTTTGCCAGCAGTGAATATTGTAGAAGCAATATGATATGGAGCGCTGTTTTACTGAATATCAGCATGGCTGTGATTTGGTCGCAGAGCGAGTGCTGTAGTTAATCACAGCCGTGCGGATATTCAGTACAACAGCACGACCTTGAGTGTGATGGCTTATTATTATTATTTTATTTTATTTTTAATTCTATCCACATTCACTCGATATGAGCAGTTGCGCGCTCTGATTGGCTACTCTACTACTAGGTTATCAGCTCATATACCGTGAATAGAGAAAAACAAAATGGTGGAGCGTGTTGCTGAACCAACCGAGGACGAAATAAAAACTCTACTCGAAAATAACGCCCCCCCCCCCCCCCCCCCCCCAAAATATGGAATAAAAGTATTTCATAATAAGAACATACCCCCCCCCCAAGAATTATCATAGTATTTTCAACAAATTGCTCCTGTCATTTCGCTGGTTTGTTTACATCCTTAGCGGAAATGATTTTGTCGGACGTTTTGTATAAAGTTTTTAGTTATCACATTTGCAGAATTAAAAATAAAAATGCTCTTTCTCAAAATCCATTGAATGTGGGTAGAATAAACCAGTTATTCCATTCAGTCTCCTCATACATGGATTACAGTGCTCAGCGTAAATGAGTATACCCCCTTTGAAAAGTAACATTTTAAACAATATCTCAATGAACACAATTTCCAAAATGTTGACAAGACAAAGTTTAATATAACATCTGTTTAACTTATAACGGGAAAAAGTAAGGTTAATAATATAACTTGGATTACACATTTTTTTTTCAGTTTTACTCAAATTAGGGTGGTGCAAAAGTGAGGACACCCCACAACAAAAACTACTACATCTAGTACTTAGTATGGCTTCCATGATTTTTAATGCAGCACCAAGTCTTCTAGGCATGGAATGAACAAGTTGGCGACATTTTGCAACATCAATCTTTTTCCATTCTTCAACAATGACCTCTTTTAGTGACTGGATGGAGAGTGATGCTCAACTTGTCTCTTCAGAATTCCCCAAAGAAAATAATTTCTTTATACCACAAAGGTGAAGGCTACAAGAAGATCAGCAAAGCTTTATCAGTCAGAATACTGTAGCAAAAGTGGTACAAAAATTTAAGAAAGATGGAACTGCAACCATCTAACAGAGACGTCCAGGTCGTCCATGGAAGTTAACACCTTGACAGGAGCGTCTTCTGATGAGTAGGGTTGAAGAAAATCAGCATGCAAGTTCACTGCAGTTATCTAAAGAAGTAGAAAGCCAAACTGGGGTGACTATTTCCTGTGACCCAATACGGCGTACACTGCAGGGGAATGGCATGCATGGATGCTGCCCACGAAAGAAGCCTCTCCTAAAGCCCAGGCACAAAAAAGCCCGCCTAGAGTTTGCCAGGGCCCATGCTGACAAAGATGAAGACTACTGGGACTCTATACTCTGGAGTGATGAGACCAAGATAAATGTTTTTGGACTTGGAGGTGCTGATTCTCATCCCAGCTGCTTCACACTTGACTGCAAACTGCCCCAGTGCATGCTGAAGGTCTTGATTTGAAGAAGCCAACAGGACAACATCATCTGCAAGAAGCAGAGATGAAATCCTGTGGTTCCCAAACAGGATTCCCTCCAGCCCCTGGCTGCACCTAGAAATTCTGTCCATAAAAATTATGAACAGAACCGGTGACAAAGGGCAGCCCTGCCGGAGTCCAACATGCACTGGGAACAGGTCTGACTTGCTGCCGGCAATGCGAACCAGACTCCTGCTCCGTTTGTACAGGGACCAGACAGCCCTTAGCAAAGAGCCCCGAACCCCATACTCCCGAAGCACCCCCCACAGGATACCACGAGGGACGCGGTCAAATGCCTTCTCCAGATCCACAAAGCACATGTGGACTGGTTGGGCAAATTCCCATGAACCCTCGAGCACCCTATGAAGGGTATAGAGCTGGTCCAGTGTTCCACGACCAGGATGAAAACCGCATTGTTCCTCCCGGATCCAAGGTTCGACTATTGCCCGAATTCTCCTCTCCAGTACCCTGTAGTAAACCTTCCCAGGGAGGCTGAGAAGTGTGATTCCCCTATAATTGGAGCACACTCTCCGGTCCCCTTTCTTAAAAAGAGGGACCACCACCCCGGTCTGGTACTCCAGAGGCACTGTCCCCAACCGCCATGCGATGTTGCAGAGGCATGTCAGCCAAGAAAGCCCCACAACATCCAGAGACTTGAGATACTCAGGGCGGATCTCATCCACCCCCGGTGCCTTGCCACCGAGGAGCTTGCAGACCATCTCAGTGACTTCGGCTTGTGTAATGGACGAGTCCACCTCTGAGTCATCAGCCTCTGCTTCCTCAGTGGAAGATGTGATGGTGGGATTGAGGAGATCCTCAAAGTATTCCTTCCATTGCCTGCCAATATCCCCAGTTGAGGTCAACAGCTCCCCACCCGCACTGTAAAGTGTTGGCAGAGTACTGCTTCCCCCTCCTGAGGCACCAGATGGTTTACCAGAATTTCCTCGAGGCCGACTGATAGTCCTCCTCCATGGCCTCACTGAACTCCTCCCAGTTCCGAGTTTTTGCCTCCGCAACTGCCCGAGCTGTGGCACGCCTGGCCTGCCAATACCAGTCAGCTGCCTCAGGAGTCCCGGAGGCCAACATGGCCCGATAGGACTCCTTCAGCTTGATGGCATTGCTTACTTCTGGTGTCCACCACCAGGTTCAGGGATTGCTGCCACGACAGGCACCGGAGACCTTGCGGTCACAGCTCCGAACAGCCACGTCAACAATGGAGGCAGAGAACATGGTCCACTCAGACTCAATGTCCCCCGCCTCCCTCGGAAGCTGGGAGAAACTCTCCTGGAGGTAGGAGTTAAAGACCTCCCCGACAGAGTGCTTGGCCAGACATTCCTAGCAGACCCTCACCATACGTTTGGGCCTGCCAGGTCTGTCCGGCTTCCTCCTCCGCCAGCGGATCCAACACACCACCAGGTGGTGATCAGTTGACAGCTCAGCCCCTCTCTTCACCTGAGTGTCCAAGACATAGGGCCGGAGATCAGATGAAATGACAACAAAGTCGATCATCGACCTCCGACCTAAGGTGTCCTGGTGCCACGTGCATTTATGGGCACCCCTATGCTCGAACATGGTGTTTGTTATGGACAAACCGTGACTAGCACAGAAGTCCAATAACAAAGCGCCACTCGGGTTCAGATCGGGGAGGCCGTTCCTCCCAATCATGCCCCTCCAGGTGTCACTGTCGTCGCCCACGTGAGCGTTAAAGTCCCCCAGTAGAACAATGGGGTCTCCAGTCTGAGCACCTCTCAGTATCTCTCCCAGGGACTCCAAGAAGGCTGGATACTCTATACTGCTATTCGGCCCGTAGGCACAAACAACAGCAAGATCCCTCTCCCCGACCCGAAGGCTCAGAGAGGCGACTCTCTCGTTCACTGGGGTAAACTCCAACACATGGCGGCTGAGCTGGGGAGTTATAAGCAAGCCCACACCAGCCCGGCGCCGCTCACCATGGGCAACTCCAGAGAAGTGAAGAGTACAGCCCCTCTGGACAGGGGCATAATGCCCCCGACAACATAGCTCCTAGGATCATTCAAGCACACAAACCCCTCCATCACAATAAGGTGGCAGTTCTAGGAGGGGTGGAACCTGCATGTCCAAAGACATGCAGGTTAGGTTAACTGGTGACTCTAAATTGACCGTAGGTGTGAATGTGAGTGTGAATGGTTGTCTGTGTCTATGTATCAGCCCTGTGATGACCTGGCGACTTGTCCAGGGTGTACCCCGCCTTTCGCCCGTAGTCAGCTGGGATAGGCTCCAGTTTGCCTGCGACCCTGTAGAAGGATAAAGTGGCTAGAGATAATGAGATGAGATGAGAAGTTACATTGCTGAAAAGTATCATTTGACACGTTCGCTGATAATGATGCTAACGCTAGTAACCGTTTCGAGCTAGGAAGTGG